>NC_053491.1:19805631-20105631 GCF_905171775.1 Rana temporaria | reverse complement strand
TGGACGCCCATGCCCCCCCCCCCGCCAATTCCCCATGTATATGGTTCACCCACATATTCCATTTTCTCACACAATCCTGATAGGTTAATTGTCTTTCACACAAGTCATCTCTCGTGTGCATAAGCCATACGGTCAGTGCTGCTAATAGAAATCACAGGGCCCCATAAAACTTACCTGACAGGGCCCCCCTCCTCCGAAAATATCAAATGATATTTTTACTAAAATACCACACCAGGGGTTATATGCTTGGTAGCCATGGCAGAAATGATACGACGTAAAAATTTCAAATCTCGAAGCGGGAACGGCGGCCATACTTTAACATTGGTATTCCATCTAATAGATGGAATAACTTTAGGCCTGATAATGGCTTACGGAAACGGCGTAAATGTACTGCGGCGGCCGGGCGTACGTTCATGAATCGGCGTATCTACTAATTTACATATTCTACGCCGACCGCAATGGAAGCGCCACCTAGCGGCCATCCGAAATATTGCAACCTAAGATAGGACGGCGCAAGCCGTCGTATCTTAGATATGTTTAAGCGTATCTCTGTTTGAGCATACGCTTAAACATAACCACATTTGCACTTTATCACCTATTCATGCACAGCGCAGCACTACTTCTACATTTATACTTACCTGGGTAAAGATGCACTAGAGCAGGGGTCTCCAAACTTTCTAAACAAAGGGGCAGTTTACGGTCCTTCAGACTTTAGCAGGGCCAGACTAGGGCCATTGGGAGAAGAAAATGTCCCGGTAACCAGTGGGAGTAAATAATACCATATCTTTGGTGTCAGTGGGAGGACTAGTGCCCCATCATTGGTGTCAATGGAAAGAATTGATGGTGTCAGTTGGAGGAATAGTGCCTCATTGGTGTCAGCAACAAGAATTATGCCCCATTGGAGTTGGGTGGAACAATTCCCCAAGGGCCGCATTAAGGCAAGCAAAGGGCCGCATCTGGCCCTAGGGCCGCAGTTTGGAGACCCCTGCACTAGAGGGAGCCAAACCCAATAAAACAATAGAGAAACTGTCTCTTAATCATAAGCATAGTAGAAAACTTGGCTACAGGGACCAGAACTATAAAGTCACTTCAAAAATGGAGGGGCTCATTTCTTGTGAAAAAAAAAAAAAAAAATGGAGGGGCTCAATTAAAGGTAAATAGGTCAACCCCTTCTTACATTCTGTTTTATATGTCACCTTCCGACATCTAAAGCTCTTGTGAGCTTCAGATAAAGCATAGGTTTGGAGAAGACATTGTGATCCAAATACAGTGGAACCTCGGATTACGGAGAATGCTCGTAATCCAAAGCACTCGCATATCAAATCGAGTTTCCTCATTGAAGTCAATGGAAACAAAAATTATTTGTTCCGCATTGACTTCAATGGCATGCAATACCGCATGTGGCCAGAGGTGGGGGGGGGGGGGTGCCGGAGAGCCTCAGAAACAGCCGGAAAGGCCAGAGGACAACTCAGCAGACCTCGGTAAACAGAGTATTTCTTGGTCTTTCCAAGCATTTCTAAATGGCTACGATCGGCGCTGTTCGGCTACGCCTGGCTCCGGCGCCCCCCCCACCTCAGGCCAAATGCGGTACTGCACACCGTTTTGGCCTGAAACCTGCTAGTTTTGTGAGACAACACTCGCAAACCGAGTCAGGATTTTTCAAAATACAGCGCTCGTATTGCGAAAACGCTCGTTAAACCGCGTTACTCGCAATCTGAGGTTCCACTGTATACAGTCCAGGTCCATGGAGTTTCCAGGAACCACCGATACAGAGCCTGGGCCATATTCTCAAAGAATTACGCCGGCGTATCAGCAGATACGCCGACGTAAGTCCGAATCTAAGGCCGTCGTATGTTTAAGCGTATTCTCAAACTGAGATACACTTAAACATGCCTAAGATACGACGGCCAGCGCCGTTGTATCTTAGGCTGCAATATCTACGCTGACCGCTAGGTGGCGTTTCCATTGCGGTCAGCGTAGAATATGCAACTGACTAGTTACGCGGATTCACGAACGTACGCTTGCCCGTCGTAGTGATTTTACGTCGTTTCCGTAAGAGATACGCGGCGGAAAAGATAAACATGCCCCCTAGGTGGCGTACTCAATGTTAAGTATGGCCGTCGTTCCCGCGTCTCAATTTTAAAATTTTACGTCGTTTGCGTAAGTCGTCCGTGAATGGCGCTGGACGCCATTTACGTTAACATCAAAACAAATGACGTCCGTGCGACGTCATTTAGCGCAATGCACGTCGGCTAATTTACCCGACGGAGCATGCGCAGTATGATCGGCGCGGGAGCGCGCCTAATTTAAATGATCCACGCCCCCTACCAGGATGATTTGAATTAGGAGGGCTTGCGCGGGTAGGTGGTTTGTGAATCAGCCACTTGCCCGTAAAACTTGCGGCGGAGTAACGTAAAGGAGATACGTAACGCCGCCGGAGATCTACGAGAATCTGGCCCCCTGTCTCCTGGGAGCAGACATGAGGATTCAGTAGACCATTTTATCTGCTTTTCAGCGCGTTTCTTTTCATGAGTATTGAGGCTGAACTGTAAAGGCCACGGTGACATTTCAAATACTAGTTTAAAAGCTCAATCCATCCAAACACTGAACATTTTACAGGCGCGGAGCACGTCTGTGTTATAACTTTTCAAGCACTGAAATCATTGTTTAGCTGTTGGAAATCGTTTAAGAGCCCTGAAAACGACATTTCTGATCTGACCCGAGGGATTTTCTATAAGTCAGGAAACCTGCTGTCATTGGAAACACAAAAGTGTTTATGAATAACTGGACAGGAGCCAGAACTTTATGATGGTTAGTGGAGTCTAAAAGCTTCAATTAATCAGTTGGAAAGTTGGTAAACACTAATCAAAATCACTTGTCGGTACAAATTTGCCCTGCGGCTCGCCTGATTAGTAATGTTGTCACCCTTTCATCCTAATAACCTGGTAGAGATTGTTTTGAAATTTGCAGGTGTGTTATTGAATTGGTTGCATTTTGCCATAAGCTTTAACATGCAGGACGGGAGTAATAGAGTAGCTATATAATATACGAGGGCTATACCGAATGTAGTGCAAAAGTGGGTATTACTTTTTTATTAAAGTGGAGTTCCACCCATTTTTTTATGTTTGTCTGTGCTGCATGCTCTAATCTCATAGTGTTCAGAATGGACAATTTTTATTTAATTTGTTGCTTGTAAATACCTTGATTTTGTAGTCCTTCATTACTTCCTCCTCCTTATTTGCCTAGGCTATTTGCAAGGGTTTCTGGGATAGGCATCATGTTTCCCAGTAGTCCTTGCAAACCTGACTGAAACCTATTACATTGCTTGTGCACTGAGCATGTGCGAGATATGCAAAGCTGAAATCCAGGAAGTCATACAGTCTGGCTTCATGATGCCCACACTTAAGATGGCCACGGTCTATTTCTAGATTATAAACTATTTAAATGCTGTAACAACCTAACAAAACGGACCTTAGTTTACAGACTAACTTTACTAGAATACATTAAGCTTGTGTATTACAGGGGTATTTATATTTAAAAAGTGAAATTGTGGGTGGAACTCCGCTTTAACTTGCCTAGGTTCGATCAAATGTCACATTTTGGTAGTGTAAGGCCCCATACACACGATAGGATTTATCCGCGGATACGGTCCGCCGGACCGTATCCGCGGATAAATCCTCTGCGGATTTTAATTCGATGGAGTGTACACACCATCGGATTGAAATCCGCGCCGAATTCCCATCGCGGTGACGTGTCGCGCCGTCGCCGGCGATGATAACGCGGCGACGTGCGCGACGCTGTCATATAAGGATATCCACGCATGCGTCGAATCATTACGACGAATGCGAGGGATGGGTTCGGACCGATCCGGTGAGTCTGTACAGACCACCGGATCGATCCGCTGGTGCCGATTCCAGCGGATAGATTTGTAGACATGTCTACAAATTTTTATCTGCTGGAATTCGGAAATATCCGCGGATAAATATCCGCTGGAACGTACACACCAGGGGATCTATCCGCTGAAACCGATCCGCTGAGATTTTTCAGCGGATGGATCCTCTCGTGTGTATGGGGCCTAAGGCCCCGTACACACGAGAGGATCTATCCGCTGGAATTTATCCACGGATCGGTTTCAGTGGATAGATCCGCTGGTGTGTACGACCCAGCGGATATTTATCCGCGGATATTTTTCGGGCCGATGGATTTCCAGCGGATTAAAATTTCTTAGCATGCTAAGGCCTAGTACACACGAGAGGATTTATCCGAGGACCGTTTCCGCGGATAAATCCTCTCGAGGATTTCCGCGGATTTGGATCCGATGGAGTGTACTCACCATAGGATCGAAATCCGTGCCGAAATCCCATCGCGATGACGTGTCATATAAGGAATTCCACGCATGCGTTGAATCATTACGACGCATGCGGGGGATCCCTTCGGACGGATTGATCCGGTGAGTCTGTACAGACCAGCGGATCAATCCGTTGGGATGGATTCAAGCGGATAGATTTTAAAGCATGTCTTCAAATTTTTATCCGCTTGAAATCCATCCCAGGGGATAAAAATCCGCGGAAACAGATCCGCTGGATTGTACACACCAGGGGATCTATCCGCTGGAGCCGGTCCGCGGATCAATTCCAGCGGATGGATCCTCTCGTGTGTACGGGGCCTAAGAAATCTATCCGCTGGAATCCAGTCCAGCGGATTGATCCGGTGGTCTGTACAGACTCACCGGATCAATACGTCCGATTCCCTCCCTCGCATGCGTCGTAATGATTCGACGCATGCGTGGAAGTCCTTATATTTCAGCGTCGCGCACGTCGCCGCGTCATCATCGCGGCGACGGCACGACACGTCACCGCGGAGGGAATTCCGCGCGGATTTTGATCTGATGGTTAGTACAACCATCAGATCAAAATCCGCCAGAGGATTTATCCGCGGAAACGGTCCGGAGAACCGATTCCGCGGATAAATCCTCTCGTGTGTACGGGGCCTAACCCTTCTATAGTAATTCTTCTTTTTCATTGCAGGTAAATAATGCATTCCCAGCAGAAGCAATGTGCAGTCATTGGCCCGGATTCACAGAGAGCAAGGCGCACATTACGCCGCCGTAGAGCAAACACTGTACGCTACGCCAATGCAGCGCAGAGAGGCAAGCATGGCATTCAGCAAGCCAGTGCTCTCAATGCTGTGCCAGCGTGGCGTGGGTTTCGAAGGCGCACGTCGGCGTAGGTGGAAGTGGGCGTGAACCCATGCAAATGAGGCGTGACCCCAAGCGAATGATGGGCTGAGCGCCAGACAGGTACGTATCACGACTGCGCATGCGCCGTGTAGGGTGACCACGTGTCCCGGATGGCCCGGGGCAGTCCCGCATTCTGCAGGTCTGTCCCGGGCACCTTCACTCTGGGACAATACAGTGTCCCGGAATGAAACTGACACAGGTCCCAGCATGAACCCCTCAGAGCTTAAGATGTGACACCCCCCCAAACTAGTGAAGAACTACAGGTCCCAGCATAGATCTGTGAAATCTATGGGGTCACACCCTTAGATCTCATGGGTTCATGCTGGGAGTTTCAAAATTGGGGGGGATGGGGGTCACATCTTTAGATATCATCGGTTCATGCTGGGATTTGTAGTCCTTTACTTTAGGGGGGTGTGACCTCCCCAAAGTTAAGGACTACAGGTCCCAGCATGACCCCCCCCCCAGAGCTGAAGATGTGAGACCCCCTGCCCCCCAAATAGTGAAGAACCACAGGTCCCAGCATAAACCTGTGAAATCTATGGGATCACATCCTTAGATCTCAGGGGTTTCATGCTGGGTGTTGTAGTCCTTCAAATGGGGGGGGGGGGGTCACATGTTTAGATATTAGGAGTTCATGCTGGGACTTGTAGTCCTTCACTTTTGGGGGGAATGTGACCCCCAAAAGTGAAGGACTACAGGTCCCACCATGAACCCCTCAGAGCTGAAGATGCGACCCCCCCAACTAGTGAATGAATGAATGACTTGTATAGCGCTACTCATGCGAACTGAATCGCCTCTGGGCGCTTTTTCCAGCCAGTGTCTGCTTAGCTGGTGCGGTCATTTTACCCCGTAGGATTCTGACACGCTTGGGACACACAGATACATATATATATGAAGAACTATAGGTCCCAGGATGAACCGGTGAAAACCATGGGGGGGGATCACAATTTTTTTTATAAAAAGTTATCTTTTTTTAGGAAGGGGGGGGGGTGGGTGTCCCTGAATGGCAGTTTGGAAATGTGGTCACCCTAGCGCCGTGAAGTGGACGCAAGCACAGCACCCCCATGCGCATTCTCACAACCACGCCGGCAAAACTGCCTAAGCTACGCCGGATCACTGCGTACGCCGTGAACATAACGTACGCCCAGCCAGACACACGTCCAACGCACAATACGCCGGCTTGTGTTCCCTGGTGCAGACCTGAGCATGTCTGTTGCCGGGTTGCACCTTCTTTATGGGGAATAAGTTTACGCCTGACGTACAACTTACGCTCATCTCGCGTAGCATGCGCCGGGCACACGCACGTTCGTGAATCGCCGTATTTACCCTCATTTGCTTGTTTGAATGGCTAATCAATGGGAGCAGCCCCATGCGCCCAGCCTAAATGTGCGCCCAGAGAGCGGGTAAAACTGCAGGAGGAGGGGGGGACACACCTCCTCCCACTGGTTGTAATAACAGCCAAGCGGCTGCTTAGCCACATAGGTTGTTATTACAAGAGAGTTGACCGTCGGTTTTAAAAAACAGTACTGGGGCTAAGCGGCATCACCGGTACAACCACCTGAAGTCAAATAATGTACTACCGTGTTTCCCCGAAAATAAGCCCGGGTCTTATATTAATTATGCCAACAAAAGACACAGTAGGGCTTATTTTCGGGGTAGGTCTTACCATGTATTGTGCTGTCTTCTCTCCCTCCCTGCCTGTCAGGAATCCCCAGTGTGAACGGAGTTAAACTGCTTGTAAAATCCTACAATCCACTTTATTACAGTAATATATAATGTACAATGTGCGTGTTCCTGTAATATAATTGTGCCAAATACCTTTGTTATAGCGCCGCTCTGCGCTTCTGTGATCTGCTGGAGCTCTCCTCCCCACATTTATATTACAGAAACACACACATTGTACATTATATAATACTGTAATAGAGTGGATTTTAGGATTTTACAAGCATTTTTAACTAGGGCTTATTTTCGGGGTAGGTCTTATATTGCAGCCCTCCTTGAAAATAATGCTAGGTCTTATTTTCAGGGTAGGTCTTATTTTTGGTGAAACAGGGTAGGTAGGTAAGTGGTTAAGGAGAAATCAGGGGGCCAGAATACCCCTGATGTCTCACCTGTCCTCCAATAAAACTTATAGAATGCAGATCGCATTCCTCTAGTTTCTTACTGGCTGGGGAAAGTGACACCAGGACTTGGTAGTGACATTTTACATGTCACTTTCAAGTCAGTAACAGGAATGGAAGATCAGCAAACGTACGTTCACTGATCTCCCTTCCCTCTATCTGGTGGACCCTGCCAGTCCAGGGTTGTTTGATGGGCGTGTGGAGCCAGGAGGTGTGGAGGAGGCCCGCCCTGCCTCAGGGCCTCCTGCTGAATGAATGTACATGAGGGCCAGCTTTACTCCCCTATTAGTGGCCCTGGACCCTGCCCATTAAAGTGTAATGTACACCTTTTCCTGACGAAGTGCAAGCTTCAGCCTGTTATTATGACCAATAAATATCTACCTTCCTGAAAAATCAATTTGGAAGCATATTATTATTTAACAGGTGCCTCTGATGACATGGGATCCATTTTGGGGCCTCATCCCTTCTACCAAAGAAAAAACATGTTTTTACGAATGCGTAGGAACCAAATAAAACCAATTTGTAGTTGTATTTAAAGCGGAGTTCCGGCCACAATTTCACTTTTTAAATATAAATACCCCTGTAATACACAAGCTTAATGTATTCTAGTAAAGTTAGTCTGTAAACTAAGGTCCGTTTTGTTAGGTTGTTACAGCATTTAGACACTTTATAAAATAGAAATTGACTGGGGCCATCTTAAGTTTGGGCATCATGAAGCCAGACTGTATGACTTCCTGGATTTCAGCCTTGCAGATCTCGCACATGCTCAGTGCTGCACAAGCAGTGTAATAGGTTTCAGATCAGGTTTCAGCACCTGTACTGTCCAAGTCACATGATTCTTTGAGACTGGGGAGTGCACAGACTCCTGGAAAGTTACACCCACTACATTCCCAGGAGTCTGTGCGGTGTAGGTTAGGAAGCTTAAGCACCTAGGTGCAGGAAGTGGGAAGATTAACTATTCTGCCTAGCAACAACAACAACATTTTTTTTTCTTAAAGGACTAATGACATTTTTTTAAAACTACTGATGTAATGTTATATTTATGGGTGGAACTCCACTTTAAGTTCATTTATATGGGACAGTAGCTAATATTAAAGTGGATGTAAACACTTACATATACCCAGTGAAGTGACTGGCCTCAGGTGATATACAGAGATTAACCACTTTAGGCAGCTAAAGGACCTGGCCGGTTTTTGCGATTAGGCACTGCGTCGCTTTAACTGACAATTGCGCGGTAGTGCGACGTGGCTCCCAAACAAAATTGGCGTCCTTTTTTCCCCACAAATAGAGCTTTCTTTTGGTGGTATTTGATCACCTCTGCGGTTGTTATTTTTTGCGCTATAAACAAAAATAGAGCAACAATTTTGAAATGAAAAACAATATTTTTTACTTTTTGCTATAATAAATATCCCCCAAAAATCTACAGGGAGTGCAGAATTATTAGGCAAATGAGTATTTTGACCACATCATCCTCTTTATGCATGTTGTCTTACTCCAAGCTGTATAGGCTCGAAAGCCTACTACCAATTAAGCATATTAGGGGATGTGCATCTCTGTAATGAGAAGGTGTGTGGTCTAATGACATCAACACCCTATATCAGGTGTGCATAATTATTAGTCAACTTCCTTTCCTTTGGCAAAATGGGTCAAAAGAAGGACTTGACAGGCTCAGAAAAGTCAAAAATAGTGAGATATCTTGCAGAGGGATGCAGCACTCTTAAAATTGCAATTTTTCTGAAGCGTGATCATCGAACAATCAAGTGTTTCATTCAAAATAGTCAACAGGGTAGCAAGAAGCGTGTGGGAAAACCAAGGCGCAAAATAACTGCCCATGAACTGAGAAAAGTCAAGCGTGCAGCTGCCAAGATGCCACTTGCCACCAGTTTGGCCATATTTCAGAGCTGCAACATCACTGGGGTGCCCAAAAGCACAAGGTGTGCAATACTCAGAGACATGGCCAAGGTAAGAAAGGCTGAAAGACGACCACCACTGAACAAGACACACAAGCTGAAACGTCAAGACTGGGCCAAGAAATATCTCAAGACTGATTTTTCTAAGGTTTTATTGACTGCTGAAATGAGAGTGAGTCTTGATGGGCCAGATGGATGGGCCCGTGGCTGGATTGGTAAAGGGCAAAGAGCTCCAGTCTGACTCAGACGCCAGCAAGGTGGAGGTGGAGTACTGGTTTGGGCTGGTATCATCAAAGATGAGCTTGTGGGGCCTTTTCGAGTTGAGGATGGAGTCAAACTCAACTCCCAGTCCTACTGCCAGTTTCTGGAAGACACCTTCTACAAGCAGTGGTACGGGAAGAAGTCTGCATCCTTCAAGAAAAACATGATTTTCATGCAGGACAATGCTCCAGCACACGCGTCCAAGTACTCCACAGCGTGGCTGGCAAGAACGGGTATAAAAGAAGAAAAACTAATGACATGGCCTCCTTGTTCACCTGATCTGAACCCCATTGAGAACCTGTGGTCCATCATCAAATGTGAGATTTACAAGGAGGGAAAACAGTACACCTCTCTGAACAGTGTCTGGGAGGCTGCGGTTGCTGCTGTACGCAATGTTGATGGTGAACAGATCAAAACACTGACAGAATCCATGGATGGCAGGCTTTTGAGTGTCCTTGCAAAGAAAGGTGGCTATATTGGTCACTGATTTGTTTTTGTTTTGTTTTTGAATGTCAGAAATGTATATTTGTGAATGTTGAGATGTTATATTGGTTTCACTGGTAAAAATAAATAATTGAAATGGGTATATATTTATTTTTTGTTAAGTTGCCTAATAATTATGCACAGTAATAGTCACCTGCACACACAGATATCCCCCTAAAATAGCTAAAACTAAAAACAAACTAAAAACTACTTCTAAAAATATTCAGCTTTGATATTAATGAGTTTTTTGGGTTCCTTGAGAACATGGTTGTTGTTCAATAATAAAATTAATCCTCAAAAATACAACTTGCCTAATAATTCTGCACTCCCTGTATAAAAAAAATTTTTTTTACCTCAGTTTAGGCTGATACATATTCTTCTACCTATTTTTGGTAAAAAAAAAAAACACAAAAAGCGTTTATCGATTGGTTTGCATAAAATTTATAGCGTTTACAAAATAGGGGATAGTTTTATTGCATTTTATTAATTATTAATTAATAATGGCGGCGATCAGCGTTTTTTTTTGTGACTGCGACATTATGGCGGACACTTCGGACAATTTTGACACATTTTTGGGACCATTGTCATTTTCACAGCAAAAAAAATGCATTAAAAATGCATTGTTTACTGTTTACCATACTTTCTCATGGTGTCAGTAAAACTCATCAGAAGTGATTCATACAGATAGCAGAGGAACAAAGCAGCGGACAGGAAAGACACTTAGCCTAGGTTCACACTGCTGCGAATTCAAAATCGCGGCTGCGATTTTGCCGCGATTTTGCTGCGATTTTGCAGCGATTTCAGCCGCAATTTAATGTAAATCGCGGCCCGAAATCGCAAAAAGTAGTACAGGAACTACTTTTTGAAATCGCAGATGCGGCGTCGCACTGATTAGGACAGTGCCATTGCCGACAATTGCCGCCGATTTGTGATGCGATTTGACATGTCAAATCGCATCTCAAATCGTTCCAAATCGTACCCAGTGTGAACCAGGGCTCAAGCCCTGTACACACGATCGGATATCTGATGGAATCTAATCCGATGGATTTTTTCGTTGGATATCCGATAAAGCTGACTTTCATCGTCTTGCCTACACACCATCAGTCAAAAATCTGACTGTGTCCAACGCGGTGACGTAAAACACTACGACGTGCTGAGAAAAATTAAGTTCAATGCTTCCGAGCATGCGTCAACTTGATTCTGAACATGCGTGGATTTTTGACCGATAGACTTCCACACAGACGATCGTTTTTTTTTCTATCGTTTTTTTATCCATAGGAAAATTTTAAAACATGTCCTATTTTTTTTCACCGATGGAAAACAAACCGGTCCATCGGTCCGTTTTCATCAGACAAACCGATTGTGTGTACAGGGCTTCAGTGCTCTGGATTGAGACAAGTACACACTATAGAGGGGTATGCTTTGGGGTAGATTCAGGTACATTTGCGTTTTTTTTACGGAGGCGCAGGGCAACGTTTTTGCCCTGCGCCCCCGCAAATTTTCTGCGCTACCCGCGATTCACGGAGCAGTAGCTCCGTAAATTGCGTGGGCGCTCTGGCAAAATGCCCGGCGTAAGCGCGCGCAATTTAAATGATCCCATAGGGGGCGGGAATCATTTAAATTAGGCGCGTTCCCGCGCCGATCGTAGAGTGCATGCTCCGTCGGGAAACTTCCCCGACGTGCATTGTGGCAAATGACGTCGCAAGGACGTCTTTTGCTTCAAAGTGAACGTGAATGGGGTCCAGCGCCATTCACGATTCACTTACGCAAACTACGTAAAGTTCAAATTTCGCAACGCGGGAACGACGGGTATACATAACATTGGCTGCCCCTGCTAATAGCAGGGGCAGCCTTACGCGAAAACCGCTGTACGCAAACAACGTAAATTGCGTACGTAGGGCTCGCGTAACGTTGTGAATCGGCGTTAGTATGCAATTTGCATACTATACGCTGAGCACAACGGGAACGCCACCTAGCGGCCATCACAAGAATGCAGCCTAAGATATGCGGGCATAAGAGCTTTATGCCACGCATATCTTAGTCTGCAGTCGGCGTAACGAGGTTCCTGAATCAGGAGCATTCGTTACGCCGGCGCAAGTAAGCAATTGTGCTGCGTAACTATGGTTACGCAGGCGCAATTGCTCTCTGAATCCGGGCCTTTGTTTATATTTCATGTCTGAGATTTCTCACCACTTTAAGGCCAATGTGTGACACTGCACTTCACATTAGGGGTAGCCGCAGCATTTGGCCAATGAGACAATACAGACCAATAGTCAGAATAACAGAGCGGTTATAAATGAAACTGGTTGATCCTCATATTTTAAATTCCATTTTTTATTGATCCTCATATTTTAAATTCTTCTGCAGGTTTGTGATTGTTATATGCATGGAGATTCCTTAAAGCAGTTATGGAGAGAATTCAGAAAAAAAACTGACACCCTAACAGCCCTAATGACCCTACCTGCCCTTTATAAAAAATAGGCCTGCTCCGGATTAACCACTTGGTGCCCACGCTATAGCTGACGGCTACAGCTCGGACTTCCTTTGCCAGGAGGGCGTACATGGAGGTCCTTCCGTTCTCACGCTACGCATGTGCCCTTGGAACTCAGATGATCACAGATTGGGGTAATAGGGCCAATCACAGCGGGCCCTTTACCATGTGATCAGCTGTCAGCCAATGACAGCAGATCATGGAAGTAAACAGATGCCGGTAATCGTTTTTTTTCTCCTTTTCGCTGTTAGAAGTGAAAAGAGAAAAGGAAAGAATAAACCTGTTAACCGGGCTTCTGTTAGGCCCCGTACACACGACCAAACATGTATGCTGAAACTGGTCCGCGGGCCAGTTTCAGCATACATGTTTGGTCATGTGTAGGCGCGAGCGGGCCGAATTCCAGCAAACATTTGCCCGCCGGGCCTTTTCCGAGCGGGCAAATATTCGTGGACGTGTTTTAAAACCGTCCGCTGGAATCCTGCCCGCTCGGACATGTACGGTCGTCAGTACAGACCTACCGTACATGTCCAAGCGCCCGCCGTCCCTCGCATGCGTCGAATGACTTCGACGCATGCGTGGAAGCCTTTAAATGGCAGGCCCGCCCACGTCTCCGCGTCATCGCCGCGGCGACGACGCGGACACGCCCCGCGTATTGTTTACGCGCGGACTTCTGTACGATGGTGTGTACAACCATCGTACAGAAGCCCTCTGGCAGACATGTACGGTGAAAACGGTCCGACGGACCGCTTTCACCGTACATGTTTGTTTGTGAGTACCCGGCCTTAGAGGTACATCGGTCCCCTCAGTGCCCATCAGTGTTGCTAATCAGTGCCCATCAGTGCTACATATCAGTGCCCATCAGTGCTGCTAATCAGTGCCCCCCAGTTCTGCTAATCAGTGTCAACCAGTGCCATCTATCAGTGCCCATTAGTGCTGCCCATCAGTGACTCATCATCAGTGTCACTTAGCAGTGCTGTCTCAGTGTCCATCAGTGCCACCCATCAGTATAGCCTCATCAGTGCCTCCTGTTCAGTGCCCACCAGTGTCGTCTCATCAGTGCCACATATCAGTGCCCATCAGTGCTGCCTATCAGTACCACCTCTCTGTGCTGCCTGATCAGTGCCGCCTCACCAGTGCCATCTATCATTGCCCCCTCATCAGTGCCTATCAGATCAGTGCAGCCTATCAGTGCCACCTCATGAGTGCCTATCAGCGAAGAAGAAAAATTACCTGTTTGCAAAATTTTATTAAAAATATGAAAAACATTTTGTTTTATTTTGCTTCCCACTGACACCAATGTTGGGGCACTATTCCTCCCACTGACACCAATGATGGGGGACTATTCCTCCCACTGACACCAATGATGGGGGACTATTTCTCCCACTGACACCAATGATGGGGGACTATTCCTCCCACTAACACCAATGATGGGTCACTATTCTCCCCACTGACACCAATTAAGGGGCACTATTCCTCCCACTGACTGACACCAATGATGGGGCACTATTCCTCCCACTGACACCAATGATGGGGCACTATTCCTCCCACTGACTGACACCAATGATGGGGCACTATTCCTCCCACTGACACCAATGAGGGGGCACTATTCCTCCCTCTGACTGACACCAATGAGGGGGTACTATTCCTCCCACTGACACCAATGAAGGGGCACTATTGCACCCACTAACACCAATGAGGGGGTACTATTCCACCTACTAACACCAATGATGGGGCACTATTCCACCCACTGACACCAATGATGGGGCACTATTCCTCCCTCTGACTGACACCAATGAGGGGGCACTATTCCACCCACTGACACCAATGATGGGCACCACTCTCCCTATTGCCAAACAAGGCGATGTTTACTCCCATTGATTTCCACTCCCGCTGGTCACAGTCTGGCCCCCCTAAAATCTGAACGAGAATAAACCGGCCCTTTGTTTAGAACGTGTGGAGACCCCTGTTCTAGAGGGTATTCGTCTTATTGATGTCCCTCAACTTTTGTGTCAGCTGACCATTTGTAAAGACAAGCGTGCCGGGGGGAGGGGGGGAGGGGTCACTTACCCTCTCATGCCAGACATTTCTGTATATCTGGGTTTCACGATAATATTTATCTGCATCTCTTTTCTCAGGTACACAACTTTTCTTTGTACTTGTGTGAGCCTCAGCACATGGTGCAAACAACGCCGGTCAGTAAGTGTAGCGTCGGGTAAGAAAAACGATGTATCATTCAGCCTTGGTCACACCTGCGAGGGGAACACGGGCCGTGACTATTCGATGTCATACAAGACAGATTGCAGTAGATAAATGTGAGGGACCAAGGACATGCTTACAATGGATGTATTGGTATGAATGAAAATGTTCTTTGAAGCACGCCTTCACCGGTTTTTATATTACAGAGCAGAACAAAGAGAAATAATGATGTGCAGGAAGTCGGAGTGACCCAGAATACACTTATCATTAGCTTAGAGCAGTCAGAAAAATCGAGGGGAAAAACTTAATTGATTGCTATGGGTTACTATGAGGCCCCGTACACACGACCGAGTTTCTCGGCAGAATTCAGCCAGAAACCCGATGGGAGACGTATTCTGCCAAGAAACTCGGTCGTGTGTACACTTTTCGCTGAGGAAACCGACGAGGATCTCGTCGGGCCAAAAAGAGAACATGTTCTCTATTTCCTCGTTAGTCAATGGGAAAAGTTGGCTCGGCGAGATCCTCGGCAGCTTCAGGCCCCGTACACACGTCCGAGAACCTCGACGGGCAAAACACATAGTTTTGCTCGTCGAGTTCCTTGTGAAGCCGCCGAGGATCTCGCCGAGCCAACTTTTCCCATTGACTAACAAGGAAATAGAGACCATGTTCTCTTTTTGGCCCGACGAGATCCTTGTCTGTTTCCTCGGCGAAAAGTGTACACACGACCGGGTTTCTCGGTAGAATACGTCTCCCATCGGGTTTCTGGCTGAATTCTGCCGAGAAACTTGGTTGTGTGTACGGGGCCTCACAAGGAACTCGACGAGCAAAACGATGTGTTTTGCCCGTCGAGTTTCTCGGACGTGTGTACGGGGCCTTAGAGTTGAGCGGACACCTGGATGTTCGGGTTCGACGGGTTCGGCCGAACTTCAGAAAAAAGTCCGGGTTCGGGACCCGAACTTGACCCCAAACCCGAACCCCATTAAAGTCAATGGGGAACAGTAGCTAAAGTGTTTATCTCACACGTACAAATATGGAGGAAACACTGCAAACACTGGAGGAAACACTGCAAAATTTTTTTTGAATAGCACAATAGAAGAAAAGTATCTAAAGGGTGTATCTCACACGTACAGATATGGAGGAAACACTGCAAATTTTTTTTTTTTTTGCCCTAATTGGATGTTTTTTGAATAGCACAATAGAAGAAAAGTATCTAAAGGGTGTATCTCACAGTAACATATGCAGTGCTGGTGTAATTTGATTTCTGAAGCAGGACTGACTCCTATATATTTCTCTCCCTACAAGCAAAACCAGGAACCTTTCCCTAAAGTATCTAATGCAGAGTGACTTGCTGTGCTATGTAGATCGCTGAGCAATTTGATTTCTGAAGCAGGACAGTCTGACTTCTATCTAATTCTTCCCCTCAGAGCAGCAGCAGCCTTTCCCTATCCTATCTAAAGCAGAGTGACGTGCTGTGCTATGTGCCTCTAGCTTATATAGAGGCTGGGTCACATGCTGGGTCACATGCTGCACTGGCCAATCACAGCCATGCCATTAGTAGGCATGGCTGTGATGGCTTCTAGGTCACACTAGTTAAACAAATGTTGATTGGCTGCCCTGCAGCGTGCCATTACATTGCCGAACCCGAACTTACAGTAAATTGTTCGGGTTCGGGCCCGGGTACCAAAAACTCAAAAGTCCGGTACGAACCCGAACTTTACAGTTCAGGCTCGCTCAACCCTAGTTACAATTTTTTTGTTAAAATCTGCATTGTTTACTGGAATTTACTGTAAAAAAACCCTGGAGAATAAAATGGTGGTTGTTGCAATTTTTTTACTCTGCAGTCTCAGGCCCTCTGCCTGTCTCTGTGCACCAGTTGACGGTTGGCTTTACTGTAATTACCTCCATTTTTTATTTCTACAAATTGCAGGTAATTATCTTTTAATTTGGTGCGATAAAAGTGCTTCTTTAGCAAAGTAGCCCTATTAAGAACTGGTCAAATGAAGAGCTGCGCTGTCGTAATCTAAAATGTGACACTAGTGACAATAAAGTGCTAGATAAATATCAATTTAAATTAAGAGACACAGACTGAGTGAAAACAATTATATCTGTAAATGGGTCTGTGAGACCTCAATAAGATAACAAGAAGGGGTTAATTCCTAAATTAGGTAGAAACCTGAAAATGATCAAGTGAATAAATACCAGTCCGTGTGAACAAACCAAAAAAGTCCTTAGGAATACCATTAATAAAGCATCAAAAGTAACAAAAAAATGAATATAATAAATACTAATGCAGAGTGTCCATATAAACTTAAATATCCCCAGTGTTCAACGAATCCAATAGTCCAGGAAAAAGTGTTGACAGGATAGTGCCTCCACCAAACAATAACACTGCCGCTTACCAGATGTATGTGATCTCTTATTATAGGAGATCAATATGCGCATATGGTTGATATCCCAAACTGGGGTCTCTATTGGTAGCATAAATCCCTCAGTGTGGTTCAATATTGCATAGAAGATGTCTCAAACAACGTAGCAATTCAGGTTGCACCACATAATAAAAAGAAAGGGACTAGCATAGCGTAAAACCCTTAAAAATGTAATAAGTAACATCAAAAATGCACACTTACATCGAAGAAGTGAGATAAGGCATATAAAATACAATCGAGCCGGCTGGCTCTTTCGATTCAGCAGCCCGTATCTTCCAGGTCTGGCGCACAACGCGGTGACGTCAGAACGCGGTTCCTCCCAATATTTCGTCACTAGAGGGACGTGCTCACGGGTCACTATTAAGAACTACCTGAACCTGCTGCACATGTTGGTAAAGTTGCTAAAACTGGTGGCAGGGATTTAATTAATCATCTGCTTACTGAGCACTTATACCTGTCAGGTCAACTGAGGCCAGGTGACAGATGCACTCCAGAGGAGTCAGGAGTGCACCGCTAAGGTAGTGGACCCTGGGACTGACTGCTGTGGATGGAACTCTGGGAGGTTCTGGAAGGCAGGTCCACTGGAGCACCAACACAGATCCCACTGGGAGCTAGAGCATAGATTTCCCAGGGCGCGGAGTCTAAGAGCAAGCAAGTGTTCACCAGAGCCTCTAGTGGTGAGGATGGATTGCTCTTCAACTGGCTCCAGGTCGTGGCCCCCATGGTCTCCCAGCTCACGTTTACAGTAGACTACAGAAGAAAGAGGAATGAAGTAGCAGCCTGGAACAACAAGGATAGTCAGGGAGTTAGCCAAAAGGTCAGGCCAACAAGTAGATTGGGATAGTCGAAGAACACGCCAAAGGTCAGGGTATGAAGCAAACGAGTTGAGTCAAGAACAAGCCAAAGTCGGTAAAAAGGGTCAGACTTAGGACACAGAGCAATGAGCACACGGAAGCCAAAACACACAATATTGATCAGCATGGCTGGCTTGCAGTGCACAGGTTAATATAGAGTTCCCTGATAGGGCCTGGGGTGGAGCAATGCTTAGAGGATAGATTACTTAAGCAGCCAGGTGAGAGTGGCTGGCCTCTTAATCTGAGCACATAGAGAGGTAAGCTGACAGACTAACATTACTGTTTGACCATGAAAATACCCCCTTCCTGCCCAGGCCAAATTTCAGCTTTCAGCTCTCTCGCACTTTGAATGACATTGTAAATGATACTATGCACCAAAGATCTAGGGTGGGCACTGTTAGCATTCAAAATGGTATTCGCCGATGATGGTTACCTGTATAGATCAAAAAACAGGTTGCCATGTTCATGCACCTTAATATGTACATCAAAGAACATGACATTGAGTTGGCTGCATTCCATGGTAAAATTCAAGTTGAAATCATTATAGCCGATAAGGTCCATACAAGTGTCAAGTTCTGATCTAGTGCCATCCCAGATCATGAAGAAATCGTCGATGTACCTGGGCCACGAAATCACGTGTCACAGTTCCATGGATGCATTCTCATTGAAAAATAATTGGCGTTCCCACCCCCCAGGTACAGGTTGGCCTATGATGGGGCACATTGTGTCCCCATCGCCGCCCCCTGCACCTGGAGGAAGTGTGAACCCCCTGAAGCGTAAAAACATTATGAGAGAGAATATACTATAAGAGCCTTAGAACAAAAAAATTGTAGGGCCACATTGTTCTTTGTTTGGTTTTTAGAAATTCTCCTATCACCTGTAGGCCTTTCACATGCGGTATTGAGCTGTATACAGCGTCTATATCTATAGTGACAAGTCACGCACCCCGGGGGACTGTAAAGGTCTCAAGGGTGCGTAGCAAGTCTGTAGTGTCCTTTATATAAGATGGTAAGGAGAAAACAAAGAACCTGGACTTGAACCTGGGACCTCAGCTGTGTCCGGCAACAAATCTTCTCACTGAGCTATCTGAGATGCTGGACTGTGCTTTGTCAGATCCTTTTGACAACCCTGCCTTGTACCTTGATTTCAGGTGAACCTTGAACTCTTTGCTCCTCCCATGAACTTCCTGATATAAGCCATGTCTCTGCACTTCCTCCTTGCCAGAATATTGTGCTATCTCCAGCCAGTATCTCGCTCCTGTCTTCCCTGCTAACGTCCATAATTGTTACTGCTCGTTATTGATCCTTGGCTTGTTCCTTGACTACGCTTCTGCCTGATCCCAACCAGCAACTACTTTTGGCTTGTTTACTGACCACGCTTCTGTTTGATCCTTACCTGCTCATTCGCTACTGAACCCCGGCTTGCTCACCTCCTGGTGGGGCGATCCCGAGGACCGCGACCTGGTACTAAGACGCAGCAAAATCCATCTCCACCATCAGGGGCTCTGGTGAACACTGGTTAGTACTTAGACTTCGCACCTCAGGTGATCCTGTATCATCTGCCATGGTGACTGCCTGTGTACCTATCCTGCTGGTCAGTGGTAGCCCTGCAAACTGCTATAGCAATTGGTCTTCGAGCCTAACTCCTGATCGTGACAAAGTGTCTGAGATAATCATCTGCGAGTTTGCTTGCATGCTCTGTCAGAAAGCCCAGTCCAGACACAATAGGTCTGCAAGATTCATGTGGACCTTCGGTAGAGCGTAGAACGTCTGGGTGACAGGGTGTTTAACATTTGAAAAAATTCTAAGTATCTTTAGCTTTGAGAGCTGTAGGGTATGCCTCGTTGATAATAGTTCTATATTTCTCATAATGTCTGGGAAGAATGATGCCACGTACACACAACCGTTTTTCGGGTTGTAAAAAATTACGTTTTTAATGGTCTAGAAAAAACAACGTTTTTTCAACCTGATCGTTAAAACGGCCTTGCCTACGCACAATCGTGAAAAAAAAAATGCTCTAGCAAAGCCTGGTGATGTACAACACGTACGACGGCACTACGTATAAAGGGGAAGTTTCATTCGGATGGCGCCACCCTTTGGGCTGCTTTTGCTGATTTCGTGTTAGTAAAAGACGATTCGCGCTTTTCAGTCTGTTACAGCGTGATGAATGTGCTTACTCCATTACGAACGCTAGTTTTACCAGAACGAGCGCTCCGGTCTCATAACTTGTTTCTGAGCACACGTGTTTTTTTCACATCGTTAAAGCCCACACATGCCAATTTTTTACAACGTTAAAAACGACAGTTAAAAACATAGTGAAAAATTAGAGCATGTTCTAAGTTTTTAATTGCCATTTTTTACATCGTGAAAAATGCTCTGGAGCCCACACACGATCGTTTTTAATGACATAAAAAAAACATAATTTTTTACAACCCGAAAAACGGTCGTGTGTACGTGGCAGGATTTCTGAAATCAGTCCATACCAGTGATGGCGAACCTTGGCACCCCAGATGTTTTGGAACTACATTTCCAATGATGCTCAACTACATTGCAGAGTGCATGAGCATCATGGGAAATGTAGTTTCAAAACATCTGGGGTGCCAAGGTTCGCCATCACTGGTCTATACCAATCTTGGTTTTCAAGTATCCTTTGACACATAAGGGGTTATTTATGAAAGGCAAATCCACTTTGCACTGCCAGTGCACTGCAAATGCACTTTCAAGTGCAGTCGCTGTAGATTTGAGGGGGACATGCAAGGGAAAAAAAACAGCATTTTAGCTTTTGCACATGATTAGAAGATAAAATTAGCAGAGCTTCCCCTAATTTCAGAGCATCCCCTCAGATCTACAGCGACTGCACTTACAAGTGCACTTTCAAATGCACTTGCAGTGCACTTTTAGTGCAGAGTGGATTTCCCTTTAGCAAGTCAACCCCATAGTAATGTAATGTTCTCTGTTCATCAACACTACATTACCCCCTTATCAGAAGTTTTTATAATTAGGTTGGGATTACTTTTTAGTTTCTTTAGGGCATTTTGTAGCGAGGGCTTCAGGTTCTGAGGTCCAGATTGCAGAGCAGTAATATGGTTAATTTCATAGCTAACCTTCTACACAAATGCCCAAATATTACCTGTAACGGTCACCACCGTTTACTATTTCCATTCCACCAACCACGACAGCTTATCCGACAATCCACAATCCAGCAGACAGGACCATTGGATTTTCCCCATAAATAACGAGACAGAGCTCTGTTACTGGTTCCAAAATGAATGACTGCTTTAATGGAAAATTCTCAGGTTTTTATACAGTTACAAAGCATGCTTCAGTAGTTATAGGGACAATGAAACTCTACACCCCCAGCATCACACAATGGGGCTTCAATACACCTTCAGATGGGCTAATTACTAAACATTATCCAGACAGCCTGGCTCCGCCAAGCTGTTCTCACCTGCTTCATAATACACATTCCTTAAGTCAGACGTCTGACCTTTAGACTGCTAACTCACAACACATATCTATCATCAATAGCATCTTCACACAAAACAGTGTCATTAGCATACACAATGAAAGGTCTTAGGAGCAGACGTAATTAGGACAATAGAATGTAATCACAGCAAGATACTTTAACATCCCATAATAGCCAGCCAGGCTGACTCTCAGTTTCAATCCACATCACCACAGTAGCAGACTTAGTTAGCATCTCAACAGTTTAAGCATTGAAGTAGACACTCTTATTGACCGGTTGTGGACAGCATTAACCAAACTGTAATATTCCAAGATATCCTGCAAAACATGAATTATCATTTAGCAGTCACCCTATACCCAAAGGGGGCACAGGGTGACCCTAGATCCAAGAGTCATTAGTGATGCTGGCACAGGAGTACCTCACATCCTTCAAAGGTCTCTGGGTGTCACGGGCCATTCCGTTACATTACCATGCGTCTGTAATGAAGGAAAAAATTCTGATTTGTCTTTATAGGTTAGGGGAATGTCCTCCTCGTCTGAGGAGTCATCATCTGTGTCTGATTCTTCGTCTACTTGTCCCTCCTGATAGAGAGGCATCAGATCTCTCAGGGTGCCGAAAGTCTTTTATAGTGAAGTCCTTCCATAACTCGCTGTCTACTTTGCACATGATTGGGTATTCTTTGCAAAGTATAGTTTTGACTCATTTACTAAGCTCTGGAACGACTGCACTTGAAGAGTGCAACTGTAAAGTGCACAGTCCATTTGCCTTTAGTAAATCAACTCCTATGCTGAGA
Source organism: Rana temporaria (assembly GCF_905171775.1). NCBI lineage: Eukaryota > Metazoa > Chordata > Amphibia > Anura > Ranidae > Rana > Rana temporaria. The sequence goes on along the minus strand of NC_053491.1, from coordinate 20,083,393 downwards.
TCAGGGTTCTGTGGGGGCCAAACCATCACTTCCAGGACTCCTTGTCCTTCTTTACGTTGAAGATAGCTCTTATGACATTGGCTGTATGTTTGGAGTCTTGACCCGCTGCAGAATAAATTTGTGGCCAATCACACGCCTCTCTGTTGGTATGGCATGATGGACATATTGCATTTTTGCTATTGGGTTTACAAGCAAAAACTGCATTGCACTGTTGGCGTGGTGCATTTTTTTTCTTATATTTTTTGAAAGCTTATCACAACGGCAGCCTAGTTTGGATCTTCCACTACATTGGTGAGTGTGGGCATTTTTTCTTTATTACAGATGCTTTCAGCTTTGTGTAAGTGGGTGTGTTCAGGAGGTGTACTAACATGCATTCAGTTTAGGTGGTTTATGAAATGGTGCAAATACCCCCACAGTGTAAAGAAGAAAGACATTGGAAGTTTTCAGCTACACAAATGCATAGGCCATGTGCAATAATTCTATAGTAACAGACAAGCTCGGTCTAAATAAAACAAAGTAAGAGACGGCATGCAAATTACACCCACATATAATTATGCGTCATGCCGGATATCTCCATCAAGAATCAACACCCTTCATCCGCCCTTGTTTACACATTTAAAATGAGCTACATTAAAATAATGGACTTTAAAGGCACGACCCGTATCCTCCTAAGGACATTCAATATCCATTGATTTTATTTTGGCTTCATTTCCATATGTCACATCATTTATAAGGTTGATAAAAGACACAGGTCTATCCAGTTCAATCTATGCATGTATACGTGTGTGATTTTTATTCACTAACAATTCCCATATTTCTGTACATTTGGCTTCCTGAAGTAGAAGACAACTAAAACATTTTGGAAGTTTTTGACAGCTAGTACCACTTTCTAGGGGGAGGGAGTTCCACATTTTTTCTGCTCTAACAGTAAAGAACCCTTTCCTCAATATAAGGTTAATTGTGTTTCTTCTAACATAAAATTGTGTCTGTGTGTCCTCACCAGAGTTTATTACAGTTACTAAATTCACCTTTGATATATCATCTCCACAGTGAATAACTGTAATCTATGTAATCAATTGTCAGGTCCTACATCCCCCATAGCTGAGGTCCTCCATCCGCATAGCCGAAGGTCCTTCACCCTACATAACTGAGGTCCCCCACTGACCAAAGCTGAGGTTCTCATTCCTCATAGCTGAGATCCTCCATCCCCAATAGCTGAGATCCTTCATCCCCCAGGACTGAGATCTTCCATCCCACATAGCTGAGGTCCTCCATCCCCAAAGCTGATGTCTTCATCCCCCAAAGCTGATGTCCTCCATCCTCCATCCCCTATAGCTGAGAGAGAGAGAGAGAGAGAGAGAGAGAGAGAGAGAGAGAGAGAGAGAGAGAGAGACTTGTAAAGCGCAACAACATGCAAACTGAATCGCCTCTGGGCGCTGTATCCATTTCATGGGTAAGGAACCCCTTGACCTCAGAAGAGATGGGTTTTAATCTTTCTCCTGAAGGCCAAGTGGTCCGACTCCAGTCGGATGGTGGTTGGTAGTGCATTCCACAGGCGAGGTCCTTGGACTGCAAATCTTCAAACTCCTTTGGACTTGTATCTGGATTTGGGTATCTGGAGGAGGTTTTGATTGGTGGATCGCAGAATAAGATTGGGGTTATGGGCTTTTATTTTTTCGCATAGATATTGGGGGGCGTTACCTTGAATACACTTATGTATTAGGCAGAGTACCTTGAAGGTGATTCTGTCTTTTACTGGCAACCAATGAAGGGATCTCAGCGAAAGTGAGATTGATTCCCATGGTTTTTTCCCAGTCACTAGTCGAGCGGCCGTATTTTCAACGACTTGCAGATGAGTGATTTGGTATTTGGGGAGTCCTAGATAGAGGGCATTTGCGTAGTCGAGTCTGGAATTGATGATTGTTCCCACCACGACTGCAATGTCCTCTTTCGGGATAAAGGGCGTGAGTCTGCGTAATAGGAGCAGCAGATGATGGGATCCGCTGACTACTGACCCTATTTGTGCATCCATTGTCATGTAGGTATCGAAAATGACTCCGAGACTTTTGACTTTGGTGCTAGGGGTGATAGTTTTACCCAGAATGGGCGGGGGAGTCCTCCATGCTCCAGAACTGTGGTCCCCCATAGCTGATCCTCTGCTCCATCCCCCAAAGCTGATGTCCTTGACCCCTCCATAGCTGAGGTCTTCCATCACCCATACCTGAGATCTTCCACTCCCCAAAGCTAAAGACCTTCATCCCCCAAAACAGAGCACATTCATCCCCCAAAGCTGAGATCCTCATTCCCCCAGAACTAAAGTCCTCGATCCTCAATAGTTGAGGTCCTCCATCCCCCATAGCTGAGATCCTCCATCCCCCAAAGTTGAGGTCCTTTATCCCCCATTGCTGTGGTCTTTCATCTCCCAAAGCTGTGGACCTTCATCTCCCATAGCTGAGATCCCTGAGATCCCCCCCTCGGAACTGAGATCCTCCATCCCCCATAGCAGAGGTCCTTCATCCCCCAGAACTGAGGTCCTCCATAGCTGAGGTCCTCATTTCCCCATAGCTGAGATCAGGGCCGGACTGGCCTACCGGGATCCCGGGAAAATTCCCCGTAGGCTGTATGCATTTCAGTGCCTTGGGGCTGCTTTTGTCTCCTGTAAGCCCAATACAAAACAGCGGCGGGCCGCAACCGCGGCAGTCATCGTCACAGCTGCGGCCGCCATCGCACTGTATAAATTATGCAGGGAGGTATGCCGTGTCATGTCAGTAAAGAAGCGGCAGGGCCGGCGGGTTGCGGTCGCCATGATCGCCGTCACACTTTTTTTCTCATTGGAATCGGATCTGGCGCCTGCGGAGGACTCCTTGATCGCGTGACCATGTAAACCTTGAGGGGAGGAGCCGAGCAGGAGAACGTCAGAACGCCGTGGTTCTTCTGCTCTATTTCCCCCTTCCAAGTTCATCTGCCTGTGCGGCGCCAGCACCGCCCACAATGTCTGTCTGCAGGGAGGTAACAAGTGAGGGCACAGGAGGAGTGAATAGCATCGGCCGTCCTCGGAGTTGGAGCTCAAGAATTCAGGTCAGGTCACAGTATAATGAACCATTGCACGGTGCAGCCCGGCCCCCCCCCCCCCTCTCCTCCTCTCTCTGTCAGTGTCACCTACCTTTGCTTGTGATTTTATAACAATCTTTCTCTCACCAGGCATTGCATGGTGCCCCCCCCCCTCTCTGCATGGTGCCCCCCCCCCCTCTCTGTCGTTTTTGCTGCCCCTGCAAATTGTAATCTGTACACTAATCTCGGGGGGGGGGGGGGGTGCACCATGCTATGGTGAGAGAGAGATTATTATACAGATTACAATTTGCAGGGGCAGCAAAGGTGACAGAGGGGGGGGGGGCACCATGCAGAGAGGGGGAGGGGGGCACCATGCAATGGTGAGAGTCTCTCAGACTTTCACCATTGCATGGTGCACCCCCCCCCCCCCCTCTCTCTCTCTGTCACCTTTGCTGCCCCTGCAAATTGTAATCTGTATAATAATCTCTCTCTCACCATAGCATGGTTCACCCCCCCCTCTCTCTCTCACCGTTGCACTCTCTCTCTCTCTCACCGTTGCACTCTCTCTCTCTCTCACCGTTGCACTCTCTCTCTCGCCGTTGCACTCTCTCTCTCTCTCACCGTTGCACTCTCTCTCTCTCTCACCGTTGCACTCTCTCTCTCTCTCTCACCGGTGCACTCTCTCTCTCTCTCTCTCACCGGTGCACTCTCTCTCTCTCTCACCGTTGCACTCTCACCGTTGCACTCTCTCTCTCTCTCACCATTGCACACTCCCCCTCACTGTTGCACCCTCTCTCGCCGTTGCACACTCTCTCTCAGTTGCACACCCTCTCTCACCGTTGCACTCTCTCTCTCTCACCGTTGCACTCTCTCTCACTGTTGCACTCTCCCTCTCACTGTTGCACTCTCTCTCTCTCTCTCACCGTTGCACTCTCCCTCTCTCACCGTTGCACTCTCTCTCACCGTTGCACTCTCTCTCTCTCACCGTTGCACTCTCTCTCTCACCGTTGCACTCTCTCTCTCACCGTTGCACTCTCTCTCTCTCTCTCACCGTTGCACTCTCTCTCTCACCGTTGCACTCTCTCTCTCTCACTGTTGCACTCTCTCTCTCTCTCTCACCGTTGCACTCTCTCTCTCACCGTTGCACTCTCTCTCACCGTTGCACTCTCTCTCACCGTTGAACTCTCTCTCTCACCTTTGCACTCTCTCTCTCACCGTTGCACTCTCTCTCTCTCTCTCACCGTTGTACTCTCTCTCTCCCCCTCTCACTGTTGCACTCTCTCTCTCTCTCACCGTTGCACTCTCTCTCTCTCTCTCTCACACTGTTGCACTCTCTCTCTCTCACCGTTGCACTCTCACTCACCGTTGCACCCTCCCACTTACCGTTGCACCCTCCCACTCACCGCTGCACCCTCTCTCTCTCACCGTTGCACCCTCTCTCTCACCGTTGCACCCCTCTCTCTCAATGTTGCACCCCCTCTCTCTCTCACCATGGCACCCCTCTCTCTCACCATTGCACCCCGGCCCCTCTCTTGCTCTCTCATGAATTTATTTTAATTTTTTTAAAGCAGGTAAAAATAAATGTGCATTTATAGTTGTTTTGGCCTGCAGAGCATTGCATCTCTCTCTCATATTGTTGCACCCCCCCCTCTCTCTCTGACGTTATGCTGTGGGGCTGGTATAATACTGTTATGGGGCTGGTATGAAATTATTTCCAGGGCTGGTTTTCAGTCCCAGTTCGGCCCTGGCTGAGATTCACCATCCCTCAGAACCTAGGTCCTCCGCCCCCCATAGCTGAGATCCTCAATCCCCCAAAGCTGAGGTCCTTCATACCCTATTGCTGAGGTCCTCCATCCCCCAAAGCGGGGGACCTTCATCTCTCATAGCTAAGATCCTCCAGCCCCCCCCCCCCCCCGAAACTTAGTTTCTCCATCCCCCATTTGAATGAAAACTAGTGGTTTGGGCTTTGAAGGCACACGGTACAATTCGTATGAAAAAACTAGAAAATTTTATTGGTATGGAAATATCATAAAATCAGTTATAAACATAAAATCACAATAGGAATTAAATAAATAATAGCTGAGGTCCTCCATCAGCCAAAGTTTAGGTTCTTCTTCCCCCATTGCTGAGGTCCTCCATCCCCCTCGGTACTGAGATCCTTCATTCCCCATAGCTGAGGTTCTCCATTCCCCATAGCTAATCCTCCATCCCCCATAGCTGAAGTCCTCCACCCCCCCAAAGCTGAGGTCCTTCACCCCCCATAGCTGAGTTCCTCCATCCCCCATAGCTGAGTTCCTCCATCCCTCAAAGCTGAGATCCTCCATCCCCCATAGCTGAGATCCTCCATCCCCCATAGCTGAGGTCCTCCAGCACCCGTAGCTGAGATCCTCCACCTCCCAAAGCTGAGGTCCTTCATCCCCCCATAGCTGAGATCCTCCATACCCCATAGCTGAGGTCCTCCATCCCCCATAGCTGAGATCTTCCATCCCTCAGAACTTAGGTCCCCCATCCCCTATAGCCGAAATCCTCAATCCCCAAAGCTGAGGACCCTGATCCCCCAAAGCTGAGATCCTCCACCCCCCCCCCAGAAGTGAGGTCCTCCAACCCCTAAAGCTAAGACTCCACCCTCCAAAGCTGATTATCTCTGGAATATACACTGTTTTTACTGCATGATAGTGATCTGCTAGCTTTGTTAGCTGTGGCTTGGCATTGTGTGCTATTGCTAAATCAGTGTTCTACAAGCACTCTCAGATCCTTTTTCATTACTAATTCTCCTAATGTATATTTTTGTCCCCCAAGTGCATGATGTTACATTCTCAATATTGAGCCTCATCTTCCAATGTCACTGCCCAACCCTCGATTTTGTCTAGGTCTTCCGGTAATGACACTACATGCTGAGCCAAAATTATTTCCCAGCATAATTTGTTTTTATCAGCAATGTTAATGGACGTTTCTTCTGTCACTTTTATTATAAACCAATAATGACATTTATTCACAAAAGCAAAATTTGAAGGGAAGCCAACTTATTGATGTATCTGTTTATTTACCCTCAAATACACCAATCAGCCATAACATGATGACCACTGACCGGTAAATTGAATAACATGGATTATCTTGTTACATTGCCACCTGAAAGCGGGTGGGATACATTAGACGGCAAGTAAACATGTTGTTGCGAAAGTTGATGTGTTGAAAGCAGAAAAGAATGGGCAAGCGTAAGGATTTGAGCAACATTGACAAGGGCCAAGTAGAGCAACTCCAAAACTGCAGCTCTTGTGGGATGTTCCCAGTCTGCAGGACCAACCAAAAGTGCTCCAAAGAAGGAAAATTAGGCAACGGGCGACAGGGTCACGAGCGACCAAGGCTCATTGATGCACATGGGGAGTGAAGGCTGGCCTGTGTAGTCTGGACCAATAGAAGAGCTACCGTAGCTCGTAGAACACACAGTGCATCACAGTTTGTTGTGTATGGGTCTATGTAGCTGCAGACCAGTCAGGGTGCCCATGCTGACCCGTGTCCACAGCCAAAAATGACTACAATGGGCACACGAGCATCAGAACTGGAGCATGGAGCAATGGAAGAAGGTGGTCTGATAAGTCACGTTTCTTTTACATCATGTGGATGGCCAGGTGTGTGTGCGCCACTTACCTGGAGATGAGTTGACACCTGGATGCACTATGGGAAGAAGGCCAGCAGGGGAGACAATGTGATGCTTAGTCTAGTGGAGTCCATGGCTTGATTGGTCAGGGCTGAGTTGGTGGAAAAGAAGGGGGACCTACTCAATATTAGGTGGGTGGCCATAATGTTATGGCTGATCGTATAAATCATGTTGTCCTGTGCTATATAGATGAATATTATATATATATATATTTTATATATATATATATATATATATATATATAATATCTACTACAAGTAGCTTACCATAGACGTTTACCCGGCCCTCACCTCAAGATAATCCTTCTCCTCTGTACTGATTCTATATTGGATCTCCTACCATCTTTCTTTTGCCCTACTGTGCAATTCTCCATTACAAAGTATACCTGCACCTCGCTGCAATGCAGGCCTTGTTTTCCACATACTACTACAGGCGCACCACCGTTAAAGGGCCCCAACGATAGCCAGAAGAACCATTCAGAGACTGCCCCTCCAATTCGATTTTTTAAATATAAATATATAGGCCCGGATTCACAGAGACTCAGTAGATACGTAGATACGTCGTCGTAAGTCCGAATGTGTGCCATCGTATACATGCGCTCATTCTTAAAATGAGATACGCCTGAATTTTGCCAAGATACGGCCGACGTAAGTCTCCTACGCCGTCGTATCTTGGGTGCATATTTACGCTGGCCGCAAGGGGCGCTTCCGTTGATTTACGCGTCGAATATGTAAATGAGCTAGATACGCCGATTCACGAACGTACTTGCGCCCGTTGCTGTAATCTATGTCGTTTACGTAAGGCGTTTTTCCAGCGTAGAGTTAAACCACCAAAAAGCTGGTCTAGGGTATGGATGTCGGAAGTGCCATCGGATTTTACGTCGTTTACGTAAGTCGTACGTGAATGGGGCTGGGCGTAAGTTAGGTTCACGTCGTACGCATTGAGACGTCATACCGTAGGGAGTATTTGCGACATGATTCTGAGCATGCACGCACATGCATTTACATGGGTTCACGATTCATTTCAATACAACACACCCACTACCAGCCTACTTTGAATTACGTGGGCTTAAGCCGGCCCCTTTACTCTACGCCACCGTAACTTAGGGAGCAAGTGCTTTGTGAATACTGTACTTGCCTCTCTATGTTACGTCGGCGTAGCGCATATGAGATGTGCTACGCCCGCTTAAGCATAGGCCGCTCTACGTGAATCTGGCCCTTAATCTCTTTTTATTCAAGAAGAAATCTTATGCCGCGTACACACGACCGTTATTCATGTCATGCAAAAAAACAAAGTTTTTCTCTACGTGTTTTGTCATGATTCCTCTCAAGCCTACCTTGCATACAGACGTTCGTGAAAAAAAATGCTTGAGCAAAGCGCAGTGACGTACAACACATACGACAACACGTACGACGGGACTATAAAAGGGAAGTTCCATTCAAATGGCGCCACCCTTTTGGCTGCTTTTGCTAAATTCGTGTTACTGCGTGTTAGTAAAAGTTTGGTGAAAGACGATTCGCGCTTTTCAGTCTTCGTGCTTTTTAGTCTGTTACAGCGTGATGAATGTGCTATCTCCATTTTTTTACCAGATCTCCAAAAAAAAATCCAGAACAAGCCCTACCATCTCATAACTTGCTTCTGAGCATGCACGTTTTCCCCCCCTCGTAAAAGTGCACACCCGACCGTATTTCACAACGTGAAAAAGAACGACGTGAAAACGACGAGAAAAAATAGAGCAGGTTCTAAAAAAAAAATCGGCCATTTTTCTCATCGAGAAAAATGCTCTGGAGCCTACACACGACCGTTTTTCACGATCAATTAAAAAAATTGCATTTTTCTCGTCATGAAAAACGGTCGTGTGTACGCGGCAATAGACAAGAGATTCATGTCCCTCATTCCAATCCCCTCCAATTAGATTTGCTTAAATTTAACTTTATGTGATCAATCTTTGGCCAGTCTGGCTTAGTAAAGCCCTGCAGGCAGACTTGGACCTAGCATAACCACCCCAGTGCAATAGTGGTCAGCATAGCTACAAGGGTTTAGAAGTATCCATTTCTGAATGCCCCTTGCTGCATCTCGGATGACTGTTATGCCGCGTACACACGATCGGTCCATCCGATGAGAATGGACCGATGGACCGTTTTCATCGATTAACCGATGAAGCTGACTGATGGTCAGTCGCGCCTACACACCATCAGTTAAAAAAACGATCGTGTCAGAACGCGGTGATGTAAAACACAACGACGTGCTAAAAAAAACGAAGTTCAATGCTTCCAAGCATGCGTCGACTTGATTATGAGCATGCGTGGATTTTTAACCGATGACTGTGCCTACTAACGATCAGTTTTTTCCCATCGGGTAGGAATCCATCGGTTAAATTTAAAACAAGTAGGCTTTTTTTTAACCGATGGTTATATAACCGATGGCGCCCACACACGATCGGTTTGGACCGATGAAAACGGTCCATCAGACCATTCTCATCGGTTTAAACGATCGTGTGTACGCGGCATAACTGTTAAGCCGACCTGAGCATTTAGCATTTACGATATGAATTTTGTGCGCTACTCCATTTTATCGGGTTAACTCAATCCACTTTGTGGACTTCTTTATTTTGCCTTTCATTGTATGTTGTGTTTACCTATTTACTTGAATCCAATATAATAGAATTATTTTTACTATCGATGTAATGTCTGCTCCTTGAGGGCAGTGTGGGCAATCTTTTGGTAAAGTTTAGAGATTGTTGTGGCCCGGATTCAGAAAGGAGATACGACGGCGTATCTCTGAGTGTGCGGGGTCGTAACTATGCGACTGATTCATAGAATCAGTTACGCATAGATTTCCCTAAGATCCGAACGGCGTAAGTGTCTTACACCGTCGTATCTTAGGCTGCATATTTACGCTGGCCGCTAGGTGGCGCTTCCATATATTTACGCGAGGAATATGCTAATTCGGTAGATACGCCGATTCAGAAACGTACGTCCACCCGGCACATTTTTTTACGTCGTTTACGTTAGGCTTTTTTCAGCGTAAAGTTACCCCTGCTATATGAGGCGTAGCCAATGTTAAGTATGGACGTCGTTCCCGCGTCGAGTTTTGAACATTTTTTGTCGTTTGCGTAAGTCGTTTGCGAATAGGGCTGTACATAAGTTCCGTTCACGTCTAAAGCAATGACGACTTGCGGCGTAATTTCAAGCATGCGCACTGGGATTTTTTCACGAGCGGCGCATGCGCCGTTCGTAAAATACGTCAAATACGTGGGGTCACAGTGAATTTGAATAAAACACGCCCACATCATCCCCATTTTAATTAGGCGGGCTGTTTACGCCGGCACACATACGTTACGCCGCCGTAACTAAGGGCGCAAGTTCTTTCTGCATACAGAACTTGCTCCCTAAGTTACGGCGGCGTACCGTATCTGAGATACGTTACGCCGCGCCGACAGATACTCCAATGTATCTGAATCCGGCCCTGGGAATTTAACTGGGTGTGTCAGATCGTCGATGGGGGGGGGGTGGACTGAGTGTTAAAACGGTCATCAGAGGACCCAACTAATCCTGCGGCTGCTTCGGGGGCGGCACCGCATATGTATTACAGAATCATGAACCATTTGGTTGGCCATACATAAAACATTGAAACATTTGCAACATTTTAATAAATGTTTAACAAATCCTTAAATATTTTTTATCAAAATGATTGCCAGAGAATAAATTATTAAGAACATATTTTGGCATAGACCACGGCAATGCCGAAAGGCACGCGGGATGGCGTGCACGCGCACGTGAAGACGTGAGGTCGCGCTGCGCTCTCGGGTGAGGAGGAAGAACTAGGGAGCAACGGGAGGAGGGGCGGAACATGGAGCGAGATAGAGCGGACATCACACCATACACACGCCGCATGCTGCTTCTGTCCGGCACACCACGGAGTCGTCGGGACCATCTGGAGCCGCAGATAGCGGAGCCCCGCTCGTTACACTAAGAAGTCGGAGCTCAGGCAATAAGCAGAGGGGATATAGAAAGCAGAGCGGAGCAGGTATTGGGAGGACAGCACACGTAAACCCACACTATCCCCGGCCAGGTCTCATCGACGTGAGTATGGTGAGCCAGCGGTACGCTGAGCTTAGATGATGAGTCTGCACCCCGTCTCCATGTGGACCCAGAAGGGGAGGTACATTTTTCTTCTTTTAAAAAAAAGGGGTCTAAATGTGTCTAAATTCTATTGAAGCTTATTGCTTCATCCACTGCTGCAAACAGTAATCAGTAAGGTCAGCGGTAAGAAACCCCCTACGCAAAAACCAGGAAGCACGGAGGTACGGCAGGGGATACCTGCACCATTACCCTGCAAAAAGAACAGGTCTGTTATGCACTACTTACTTTTAATTTGCTGGATCCCCAAGGTATGAGAATTTATATTATTGAAAAACTGTAAGGGACTGCACCGTGCGATATGCATATAAAACCAACAAAATGTACTGTAAAAGAAATGTGTGAGAAAAGAATCTGAATCAGACCTGAATTTGGGGGAGTGTACCAGAAGGGGGGTGTTTGAAGAAAACAAACCGTAAATTGTTATTGATACCATTAAATCACCAGATGCAAAAGAAGCACAAGGTGCTAACACCCAAGGTATCTCAAACAGCTCACTCACATTGGTATCCGGGCTTTCTGAACTCTGTACTCTACATGCTGAACGAATCTATGCAATACATTTTATATTGGTGCAAAAGTTATCGGCATGGTTTTCAAGTCAGCCAGCGGGTCCCGCTGAACTATAAATTCAGGTCTTTCGCAAACGCATGCGACCCCCCTGTTATTGGTCTGAAATCTCACTGAAGGAAGCTTAGTCACACATACACTGGGGGAAAGACCAAGAGATTATTTAAGACCTAACGGTGACATAACCCTGGCACAGGAGAAGGTTGAGCAGAGAAGAGAAGAGGGGTTGGGAAGTGACTAATAAACAACAGGCAAGCTCCCACGTGAAGTTGCGATTTCTCGGTGTAAGTGCGCCATTAGTCTCTTTGTTTTTTTTTTTTTTTTGGGGGTTACTCTAGCTTCCTGGCTCAGTAAGTACTATTGAGCCGGGGCTATAGGAGCGAAAGGGGGAACGAAAGAGACCTCCTGAAAACTAAAGCACACAGGAATAACACGGTGGCACGTTCCCCTATCACCTCTTAGTAATAACCCCCCCTCTCTCCAATGCGTGATTAAGGTCTATAAGAGGGTGATATTCAAACGGTGCAAGTACGTACGATAAGATGAAGTGACATAGGGGGGATCAAAACCGGAGGAGTTTAGTATCAGAGAAAATCTCCCGTTCTATCCATCCCTGCATTTTACATGAGTTTCCCCCTCCCAACGGAGCCTCCCTCCAATCTCTAATTCTCCCAATAATTGGAAAAAGGAGGTCAAGCTGGGGAAGAGAATTAGAAGGAGAGAGAATAATATGAGTAGAATGACGAGTAGATCAACAAAAGGGGGGCCCCCAATTACCCCAAGCAATACAACAGCAACAAGCTCAATAAGACCATTTGTGACTAGAGGGGAAAGCCCGCGTGCCCAGGGGGCCCAGGGAGCAATGAAGCAACAACAACAAGCGAATAAAAATAAAAAGACTGATAATAAGATACCCCAGAGTGATATTTCTAGAGAAACATCTATAGAACTAAGAGAGGAAGGGCCCAGGGGAAATGGACTGGAAAGTAGCAGGATGGAAGAACAAAGCGTAAACACACAGTCCCCCTCAAAGGGAGAAATGGCTGAGATGCTGCTAAAACTGGAAAATGCGATAAAGGGGGAGATACAGAACTTACGGACAGATTTTAGTCAAATGCTCTCCAGAATAGAATCAGCAGAGGAACAAATTGAGAAACAAGAACAAGAATCTAACTCACTAAAAATTCAGATCGATCAGATCCAATTACAACAGAGGCATATTCTCTATAAATTAGAAGATCAGGAAAATAGAAACCGGAGACAAAATCTAAGGATTAAATCAATACCAGAGAAGAGGGGAGAGGATCTCAGGACAATTATGCAAACGATATTTAATCCTGTATTGGAAAGAACAGTTGACAACCCAATCATGATCGAAAGGGTACATCGACTAGGAAACCCGAAAAGAGGGCCCCCCGAACGAACAAGAGATGTTATAATAAGATTCAGATTCTATGAAGAGAAAGAAGAAATATGGAAGAAGCTGAGGGGGCAATCCCCGATAGTTTTTGAGGGGGCCGAGCTCCGGATATTCACTGATGTGGCCCCAGAAACCTTGACGAGGAGATGGATGTTAAAACCACTCCTAAAACAGATGATCGATCTGAATATCAAGTATAACTGGGGATTTCCCGCCTGTCTAACTGGGACAAGAGAGGGAAGATCTGCGACCTTGAGATTCCCCGAGGACTTAAGTGAATTCTGCAGGAAATTGGATATTCGGATCCCTGACTTGCCGGGCTGGGGTTAGGGGGGGGGAGTTACGAGGGAGGGGGGGGTCGCTTTCTTGAGACCCCCCATCCCTCTCCTTCTCCTACCCATCCGGCTCTGACTTAGGCTAAAATCTGCCTCCTTAGGGTTCCCATCAATGAAGCCCTTCTCCCCCTTTGTTTTGAGAGTTGAGGGGACATACGGTGGACAAAGAGGAAGACGATCGTGACTAGTCCCTTTTTTCAAAGGGATTTAATATACCTGGGGATTCCCTGTTTGCTAAACCGAGAATTGTGAGAGGAGATCTGCAGTGTTAAGAATCCCCGAGGACTTAAATGAGTGCCGAGGGGAACTGGACACTCGGGTTTCCATTCTCTCGGGGTGGGGTGGGGGGGAGGGGGGGGCCCTATTCCGAGGCCCCCCCTATCCTCTCCATCTCTCCCCACCCAGCCCTGTCCTTTGGTACATTGTGCCTTGTTAGGACCCCTCTTTTTGCTTCCTAGGTGTGTTGTGCCCCTTTTTTTTTTTTATTCTTCTCTTTCCCCCTGTCTGCTACCTGGACCCGAGAGGGCCCTGGGCAGTTATGGGGGAGATGAAATTGAGGTTTGCCCTCCTCCCCCCATATCTAAACGATGGTGGGGGGGGAGGAAAACCCTAAAACCTCACCCAGAGCGATCTGGACCAAGACATGGTAGTTGGTTCAGAGGTCTTTAATAGACCAAACGGGAGGGCGGGAGGAGGGGAGGGGGGAGGGGGGAAGAGGGGGGAGGGACAGAGGGAGGGGGGAAGAAGCCCTGTCTCACCTGGACAATTAGAAGAGAGCGTAAACCATAGAAGGGAAAATTGCAGACTTAGACCTAGTGGAAAAAAAAAAAAAAAAAAAAAAAAACGAAGATGCCAGTAATTAAATGCATCTCATACAACGTCAAGGGTCTAAACAGCCCATACAAGAGACATAAGGTGCTAAAGGAACTGAAACACTATAGGGCAGATATCGTATTCCTGCAAGAGACCCATTTGACAATAGGGTCAAACGTAAGGATGTACTCGCCAGACTTTCCCACTTGGTTTTATGGAGACACCATCTCCAAGAGAGCCAGAGGGGTCGCAATAGGGGTAGCCAAGGGGATTAGGTTTGTGCTTACAGATAGACTAACGGACCCAGAAGGGAGATTCCTCTTTCTGAGAGGAAAATTGGAGGAAGAAGAGTATACTCTGGTAAACGTATATGCACCTAACATCTCCCCGATGAAATACATATTGGGAATTCTAGGGAAATTAAAAGACTTCAGTAGGGGAAAGATAATACTAGGAGGAGATCTAAACTTCTGCATGGATCCGAAAGTGGATAAATCACACCGGACATTAGAAACTCAGGACACACAATTAAGAAAGGCCAAAGCTAGCCTACATAGAAGTCAACTGGTGGATACATGGAGGATTTTTAATCCTAGTCAGCGAGACTATACATTTTATTCCCAGGTGCATGGTAGTTATTCTCGGATCGACCACATCCTTGTTGATCATAGAATGCTGGAGGAGGTGGTCGAGACGAGAATAGAGCCCATGACGATTTCCGACCACGCGCCCATTAGTATATCTATAAAAATCTCAGGCAATCAAAGGCCCTATCAAAGCTGGAAATTAAATGAGGAACTACTGATTGAGGAGAAAAGCCTAACAAGGGTTAAAAAAGAACTAGAAGAATATTTTAAGATCAATGAGACTGAGGAAATTTCGGCGGCAACCCTATGGGACGCCCACAAGGCAGTGATAAGAGGGGTTTTGATCTCGGAAGGAGCAAGGAGAAAAAAAGAAGCGATCAGTAAAAAAGTAAAATTAATAGATGAGATTTTCAGCCTAGAACAAAAACACAAAAAAGAAGGTAAGCAACGAGAGGTATACCTAACCCTTGTCAATAAACGAAATAAACTTAAAGATCTCATGGAACAGGAAACAAGAAAAGATTTCAACTCAATAGCATGGGAAAGATACAAGTGGGGAAATAAAACAAGCAAACATTTGGCTCGGCTGGTGAAAAAAAAGAAATCAAGGAACTATATTGACAAAATTAAAAATGAAAAAGGAGAGGTTTTCCATACAACAAAAGAAATTGCCGAAACATTTAGATTATACTATGAAAAATTATACTCAGTAGAACAAAAGACATGGCAGATAGGAGAGAAAGAAAATAAGATCACAACCTTTTTAAAAGAAGCAAGACTTCCAAAAATTAGTCAAATCGATGCCGAGGGGATGGATAGGCCAATCACGGAAAAAGAAATCATGTTAGCATTAACCAACTCAGTCTCAGGTAAAAGCCCAGGCCCAGATGGCTTTACAGTAATGTATTACAAAAAATGTAAAGAGATACTACTATCAAGGCTATGTAAGTACTTTAATGGCCTCGGGAAGGGGTACAAATTAAGTAAGGAGGCCTCGGAAGCAATCATAACCGTTATCCCGAAAGAAGGCAAAGACTTGGAAGGTTGCTCGGGCTACCGGCCAATATCCTTGTTAAACACGGATATAAAATTGTTCGCAAGGATATTGGCCGGGAGAGTTAAGCAGGAAATGAATAAATTAGTGTATCCAGATCAGACGGGCTTTATTCAGGGGCGAGAGGGGAGAGATAACGGTGTAAGAACACTTTTGATAATCAGGAAAATGAGGACAGCGGGGTCCCCAGGTCTACTCCTGTCGATAGATGCAGAGAAAGCGTTCGACAGGGTAGACTGGGGACTCATGCTCTCTACTTTAAAGGAAATGGGGTTTGGCCAGGGGATGATGAACTGGGTGGCCGCCCTTTATCAGTTCCCTTCGGCAAAAATAAAAATAAATGGTAGCTTCTCGCAAACATTTCAAATGAAAAATGGAACGCGACAGGGGTGCCCATTGTCACCACTGCTGTTTGTGCTGTCTATGGAACCCCTGTTAGCCAAGATTCGCAACAGCCAAAAAATAAAAGGGATCAAAATAGGAGAGGAGGAACATAAACTCGCAGCTTTTGCAGACGACGTCCTCTTCTATCTAACTGAACCCAAAACATCAATTCCAAACCTATTAAGCCTTTGCCATGAATACGGAGAATTTTCAAATTTCAAATTAAATATTACCAAAACGGAGATCATGAGTATAAATGTTAGCAAGACAGAAGAAAAATCCCTGAAAATGAACCATCGTTTCGCCTGGGTTAGCGAACTTAAATATCTTGGGATCTTGTTAGCAAAATCAATCAAAAAAACCTACACGATAAATTTCATCCCATTGTTAAACGAAATTAAGAAAGAGACAAAAAGGGTGGAAAACAGAGCAATATCATGGATAGGACGAATTAATTATTGCAAAATGATCATCATGCCAAAGGTCCTATATAAATTCCAGATGATCCCTATAGCCCTCCCGAGAACGCTACTCTCAGCCCTTAATAAATTAATCATGAATTTTATTTGGAAGAATAAGAAACATAGGATATCTTTTCAAACATTAAGGCAACCAAAAAAAAAGGGTGGACTCGCCGTTCCGGATGTTAAGAGATACTACGATGCGGTGATATTAACAAGGGTGGTGGAGTGGGCCAGAGCCAATAAAGAAAAAAGGTGGGTAAGTTTAGAAAATGAAATATCACAGGCAAGGTTAGATAAGATAATTTGGAATCCCCCTAAATTTAGGACACTGGATATAAATCTACACGAGATAACAAAAAAGGCACTGAAAACATGGGATATAGTATATAAAAAAATTGAGAAAGAATACAACTCTCCTCTCATAGCACTGAAAAACAACGATTTTTTTGCACCGGGTAAGACACAAGTAGGGGGACATTGGATTAAAAAAGACACTGCACAACTAAGAGATATTATGAGTGAGGGTCACATTAAAACACTGCAGGAGTTAAAACTTAATAAAAATTTAATGGAAATCAATGAGTGGAGGTACCAGCAGCTAAACCATTTTATTCAAGGTCTTTCACACCCCTTGAGGTCAGGAGACCAGTTGTCAGATCTGGAGAAAATCTGCACCACAGAAAGATCCAAAGGTATTGTTTCAAAACTATATAGGATCCTACTGAAGATGGGGGAGCCGGACATACCTCCATTCATTGAAAAATGGGAAAGGGAATTGGGCACACAGCGGGATAGGACCACAATAGAGAGAATGTTGGCTCTGACTCACTCCTCCGCGGTGGATAGCCGCACGGCGGAAATGTGCTTTAAATGCATTGCCGGTTGGTATATGACACCGGATAAATTAAAACAATTTAAAGAGGGGCAGACAGGGGACTGCTGGAGGGGCTGTAGATCACTAGGAAATATGGCACACCTTTGGTGGGGATGCCCCAAGATAAAAGAGTATTGGGAAAATATATTGGGTTGCGTGGAAGAGATCACAAAGAAAAAGATAAAGATGGACCCATGGGTTGTTTTATTTCATGGGGGAGAAGAAGGCATTAAAAGGTACAGGGACTCTCTGATACCACACCTCCTGAACGCCGCTAAGAGATTAATCCCTAGAAGGTGGCAAGATCCAGACCCCCCTTTGGTGTGGGAATGGATCGACGCGGTCGAAGAAACATACAAAATGGAGGAACTGAAAGAGGGGTTAGAGGGTAATAATATCTTATTAAGCACAAAATGGGAAAACTGGAGAATTTTCAAGAAAACATGGAGTTACGCAGAAAAGCTAAGGGAAGAAATTTAAAACGCTCCCTTAGAAGAAAATTAGAAAGACCTACAGGTCTGAAGAGAAGGTCTAAGGTGAGACGGGGGGGGGAGGGAGGGGTAGGGGTAAGGGGGGGTAAAAATTTGAAATGGTTAATTTTTGGTACTTCCATTTGCTCTTTTTCAAATGGAGCAACATAAGGGTTCATATAGGTTTACTTGTATATGTGCATGTTACAATAGCATATGTAAAAAAAAAAAAAAAAAAAAAAAAAAAAAAAAAAAAGAAATCCATATAAAGAAAAGCGACACTAATGATGCTAAACCAAAATAGAGATGCAATGGGCCGGTACGCAGAACATGAGCATAAAACACGCACTCTATGAGGTAGAGTCTGAAGTGGAAAAAAAAAAAAAAAAAAAAAGAAAAAAAAAAAAAAAAAAAGAACATATTTTGGGATCTTTTTAATGTGACTCATTTAATTTTATGGTGACCCGTCACTATTTCCAGATGTTTGGACTTTGAACATTAGCATACATCTTTTAGGCTGCAATTTGTTCTGCACGCTAAAAGATTGTATTGATAAATTGTATTGAAAACAATCCCCTAGAGAGGATCATTCTCCAACTCGCCGGAAAATCATTTAGACCCGATACCTCCAAATCAGACTCCAGTTACAATCTTTCTACTGTAAATTTGCAAATATTAAAGAATGTATTTTTTTTAAAATGTTACTTTTTCTTAAAGGGTTAGTTCACCTTTAAGCCAACTGTGCAGCTTTGACTAATGTTAAATAATGCCCTTGCCATGGGCGTGCGCACAGCTGGTGCTAGGTGTGTCCAGGCACACCCAAATCACCCTGTACAGCATAGATTCCCCCTACTGCTCTAGCCCCCCTCCCGCCGCACCGCTGCTGGCTTCCCTTCTCTCCCAGCGGCTGATGATGTGGGATGTTTTAGAATGAATGGGGGAAGGGGGGCCGGTAAATAGGTAATTTACTGACCCCTTCACTTTCTGAATAAACAGTGAATGATTGGTAGTTTTTTTTTTTTGTGAGCTTTGGGGTGCACACCCTAACAGGGCTGGTGCCATACCTCCCAACTTTCTGAGATGGGAATGAGGGACACCTATCAGCAAAAGTATGTAGGCATAGGACACACCCCTTGCCACGCCCCCTTAAAGGAGAATTGTACAAAAAAATAAGATTGGTTAAACCCACAAGTGCTTTTTTTTACCATTACTATTTCTTTATATTGGCTTTTGGAATTTACAAATGCAGCAATTTAGAAATCAGATGAAAGGTTTAGCACTGGGAAACACTTTTTGATAGATAAAAAGTGCATTTTATATACATCTGTATAGATCAGACCAAAATGAGGGACAAATGAGGAGAATGAGGGACAGAGGGACATTGCTCCAAATCAGGGACAGTCCCTCGAAATCAGGGGCAGTTGGGAGGTATGCTGGTGCTACCACTAGGAAAACTAGACAGCTGCCTAGGGCATACTGCTGTTTAGGGGTGGTTTCCCTCCGCGTCTGCATGCTCTGCAGGCTGCAGCATGTATTAAACTTAGTCCCAGGCAGCTGCTCCATCTGAGCAGTGGTGTAATTAGAGGCGCATGCAGGGCCGATCCGCCCTATAGGCTCACTATGCAAGCCGCTTAGGGACCCGCAAAGCTGCGGAGGGCCCCCCAAATTACTAGAGGCCCCGCCTGGTGAGAAGTCATTTTCGGCCCCTCACCCCGCTTCTCAACTCGCTGGCTGCATGGGAGAAGAGGTAAGAAGTCAGCACCCCCCACTTCTCACTTTAATGTAAGATGTCATTTCCGACAGCAGAACACCCCCTCCCCCGCTTCTCAACTTTAATCTTTAATGTGACATGTCATTTTGGGAGGTCAGGATCGGCACTGGGTGCATTGCAGCACTGGAGCCAGCGCTAGAGGAAGCAGAGCCAATGCTTCCTGTATAGCGATGCCTCCTGTCACATGGTTAGGGCAAGGGGAGTGGAGTCAGGGGTGGAGCCAATGGAGGCGGCAAAATTAGGTTTTGCCTAGGGTGTCAAAAACCTTGCACCAGCCCTGCAACCTAAGCCCTTGCCATAGGCGTTGGCCAAGTTGGAGCCTGGTTGAAAAACTCCCAGAGATGGCATCACCCCACGTGAGATGCATTTATCAATTTAGCTCCATAAGGTTTTACCCCCTTCATGACCAGAACATTGTTTGCTATTAAAGGGGTTTTCCACCTTTTTTTTACGTTTATTAAAAGTCAGCAGCTACAAAAAGTGTAGCTGCTGGCTTTTAATAAACAGACACTTACCTGCTCCACGGCTCCAGCGACACGCCGGCCGGCCGGGGCTCCGCACCTCGCCCCCCCCTCGCCGGCCGGCGTCTTCATCCTTAGTGTGGGCACCCGGCAGTGACAGCTTTCGGCTTCACGGCCGGGCACCCACTGCGCATGCGGGGGCGGCAGTGTGCAAGCGTGAGCGACGCGGTGCCATCCGATTGGACAGGCGCTCGCCTACAGGGAGGGGCTGTGAAAAGGCGATTAAGCTAATCGCCTTTCCAGCCCCTCGGCGGAAGGAAGAAGTGGGACAGGAAGTCCCCTTCTCCTGAAGCCCCCACTCCCCCCCCCCAAAAATGACATGCCAAATGTGGCATGTAAGGGGGCGAGGAGTGGGTTAAGAGGAAGTTCCATTTTTAGGTGGAACTCCGCTTTAAGCCCTGCTCTATGTTAGCTGATAATTGTGCGGTCATGCAACGCTGTACCCAAATGAAATTTGTATCATTTTTGTTTACAAACTTTTATTGAAAAAAAAATAGATAGTGGTACAAATCCATATATATAAAAAAGACCGTGTCATTACAAAATTGCAGTTTAGTGCTTCCGTTTGGTGGCATTTGATCAGCAGTGGGGTTTTTATTGTTTTTGCTAAATATTAAAAAAAAATATGAAAATTTTGAAAAATACAATTTTTTTTTACTTTCTGCTCTAAAATATATCCAATGAAAAAATGTTAAAAATCTAATTTAATCATACATTTTGTCTAAAATGGACTCTGCTACATGTCTCCCAATACATTGGAACCTTGGATTACGAGCATAATCCGTTCCAGGAGAACACTCGTAATCCAAATCACTCGCCTATCAAAGCGAGTTTCTCCATAGAAGTCAATGGAAACAAAAATAATTAGTTCCGCATTGACTTCAATGGCAGGGGGGCGACGGAGAGCCTCGGAAACGGCCCAAGGACACCTCGGCTGACCTCGGCAAACCTTGGAAAGACTTTGTTTCGGAGATTTGCAGAGGTCAGCTGAGCTGTCTTCGGGCCTTTCCGTGCATTTCCGAACGGCGCCAATCGGCTCCGGCGCCCCCCCACCTCAGGCCAAACGCGGTACTGCAAACCGCATTAACCTGAATCGTGCTAGTTTTGAGAGACAACACTCGGAAACCAAGTTACGATTTTTAAAAATACAGTGCTCGTATTGCGAAACGCTCGTTAATCACGTTGATTGGTTTGCATGGAAGTTATAGCACCTACAAACTATGCATGGACGTCCGCTCCATAGGGCAAGGGGGGTCAATTGCCCCCCCCCCGGAATCGTAAGAGACTTTGGGCCAGATTCACAGAAGAAATACGCCGGCGTATTTTCAAATTTGCCGCGTCGTATCTTAATTTGTGATTCACAAACAAGATATGACGGCTTTTGGCTAAGATCCGACAGGCTTACGGCTTCGTACGTCTTTGGATCTTAGGCTGCAATACTTCGGCCGCCGCTGGGTGGAGTTCGCGCCGTTTTCCAGCGTCGGGTATGCAAATGAGCTTTTACGGCGATCCACAAAGGTTTTCGCGTTTGTTACGTCGTCGCTAGTCGTTTTTTCCCATCGCAAAGTTTTTATTTTTTCAGCGGTGGGCGGACCTCTTGTTTTAACACTTCAGCTGTCAACAGGGGAGACCCCACTGACAGCCTAAAGGAACGGTTTCAGGTATCGGTGCGTTTGCACCAATACTCGGTGTCGGCACCGTTACCTATACTAGTATCAGTGCAACCCTAGTTCTAATCCCTCTCTAAAATCGAAAAAAAAAGTTTTGCCTTTAGTTATACTTTCAAAAGCAAACTGCTAATTTTGCTGCTTGAACAAAAAACTCCTTTCTCTCTATATCCGAATTTCTGAGTAACAAATCATTTATTTGTCTTGGAGGTCCATCCAACAAAGTCAGCCATTGCTACTACTGCTGAACTCCACCATCCTCCCAGTGGGGTGAGTAGTGATCGATGGACTAGTAGAATTCGAACTAACAAATTAAAGAATAACCGTGGCCCGGCAGGAGGAGGCGGAAGCTGGGAGCAGTAACAATTGGCCAGTTGTTTTTGCGCGTGGCTTGCTAATAAGATACAGAGAGGATACATTCATGCCAGAGCTGTGTTTTCCCTTGAACTCTCATCAGCTGTACATTCCAGCCAAACTCCCAGATTATTGGACGTTTTACTACAGAAAAATTAGCACGGGAAGGGCGCACTACACGCAACACGTAACAACGCATAGCTCCCAACTGTCCCTGATTTCGAAGGACGGTCCCTGATTTGGAACAAAGTCCCTCTTTCCTCCTCATTTGTCCCTCATTTTGGTCTGATCTATATACAGTAGTTGTTTATTAAATGCACTTTCTATCTTTCAAAACTTTTTTTTCCTGTGCTAAACCTTTTATCCAATTTCTAAATTGCGGCATTTTTTTAATTAAAAAGAATAATAGTGGTAAAAAAAATATCACTTGTAGGCTTAAAGCGGGGTTCCAACCACAATTAGCATTTTTTAAATGTATGTCCTTTCATCATGCGTTTTTATAATATAAATCCGGTCACTTACTATTTTACAATCTGCTGCCGCTCCGCATAGTTATTCAAAAAAGATAGTTTATAAAACTATGTCCACACCATTGTCATTTTGCTTGTGGGCATTGTGAAGCCCACAAGCACTTAGGGCCAGATTCACGTAGAATTTCGGCGGCGTAACGTATTGCATTTACGTTACACCGCCGCAAGTTTTATGGGCAAGTGCTCGATTCACAAAGCACTTGCCTGTAAACTTGCGGCGGCGTAGCGTAAATCCGTCCGGCGCAAGCCCGCCTAATTCAAATGGGGCGTGTATCATTTAAATTAGGCGCGTTCCCGCGCCAAACGTACTGCGCATGCTCCATTTTGAAATTTCCCGCCGTGCTTTGCGTGAAATGACGTCATTTTTTGAACGTCGACGTGAGTTACATCCTTTCCTATTTACGGACGACTTACGCAAAAAAAATAAAAATTTGAAATTCGACGCGGGAACGACGGCCACACTTTAACATGACAAGTCTAAAGATAGGCCACAAAATAGCAGCTTTAACTATACACCGGGAAAAGCCGACTAGCGACGACGTAAGAGAATGCGACGGCCGCGCGTACCTTCGTTAATCGTAGTAAACAGCTAATTAGCATACCCGACGCGGAAAACGACGCAAACTCCACCCAGCGGGCGCCGATGTATTGCATCTACGATCCGAAGGCGTACGAAGCCGTACGCCTGTCGGATCGGAGCCAGAAGCCGTCGTATCTTGGTTTGAGGATTCAAACTAAAGATACGACGCGGCAAATTTGAAAGTACGCCGGAGTATCAGCAGATACTCCGGCGTACTTCTTCTTTGAATCTGGCCCTTACTTCCTGGAAGTCTTGGATGGGGAGTGATAATTGGGATGACAAACATTTCCCAGGAGCATTAGAGGGAGATGATGTCAGAATCCTAGGTGATTCAAAAAGGCAGATTTCGTGGGACCGCATAGCAACAGGCATTTCCAGATGAGTAAAAAAAATTTTTTTTTCATTTTTTCTTTTTTAGGTATAATGAGCACAATAGTGAAAACATTTTTTTGGGATGGAAACTCCACTTTACCAATTAAGACCCGGACCTTTAGGCAGCTAAAGGACCAGGCCAGTTTTTGCGATTCGGCACTGCGTTGCTTTAACTGACAATTGCGCGGTCGTGCGACATGGCTCCCAAACAAAATTTGCGTCCTTTTTTTCCCCACAAATATAGCTTTCTTTTGGTGGTATTTGATCACCTCTGCGGTTTTTATTTTTTGCGTTTTAAACAAAAATAGAGCGACAATTTAGAAAAAAATGCAATATTTTGGTATAATAAATATCCCCCAGAAATATATACAGGGAGTGCAGAATTATTAGGCAAATGAGTATTTTGACCACATCATCCTCTTTATGCATGTTGTCTTACTCCAAGCTGTATAGGCTCGAAAGCCTACTACCGATTAGGCATATTAGGTGATGTGCATCTCTGTAATGAGAAGGGGTGTGGTCTAATGACATCAACACTCTATATCAGGTGTGCATAATTATTAGGCAACTTCCTTTCCTTTGGCAAAATGGGTCAAAAGAAGGACTTGACAGGCTCAGAAAAGTCAAAAATAGTGAGATATCTTGCAGAGGGATGCAGCACTCTTAAAATTGCAAAGCTTCTGAAGCGTGATCATCGAACAATAAAGCGTTTCATTCAAAATAGTCAACAGGGTCGCAAGAAGCGTGTGGAAAAACCAAGGCGCAAAATAACTGCCCATGAACTGAGAAAAGTCAAGCGTGCAGCTGCCAAGATGCCACTTGCCACCAGTTTGGCCATATTTCAGAGCTGCAACATCACTGGAGTGCCCAAAAGCACAAGGTGTGCAATACTCAGAGACATGGCCAAGGTAAGAAAGGCTGAAAGACGACCACCACTGAACAAGACACACAAGCTGAAACGTCAAGACTGGGCCAAGAAATATCTCAAGACTGATTTTTCTAAGGTTTTATGGACTGCTGAAATGAGAGTGAGTCTTGATGGGCCAGATGGATGGGCCCGTGGCTGGATTCGTAAAGGGCAGAGAGCTCCAGTCCGACTCAGACGCCAGCAAGGTGGAGGTGGAGTACTGGTTTGGGCTGGTATCATCAAAGATGAGCTTGTGGGGCCTTTTCGGGTTGAGGATGGAGTCAAGCTCAACTCCCAGTCCTACTGCCAGTTTCTGGAAGACACCTTCTTCAAGCAGTGGTACAGGAAGAAGTCTGCATCCTTCAAGAAAAACATGATTTTCATGCAGGACAATGCTCCATCACACGCGTCTAAGTACTCCACGGCGTGGCTGGCAAGAAAGGGTATAAAAGAAGAAAAAGTAATGACATGGCCTCCTTGTTCACCTGATCTGAACCCCATTGAGAACCTGTGGTCCATCATCAAATGTGAGATTTACAAGGAGGGAAAACAGTACACCTCTCTGAACAGTGTCTGGGAGGCTGTGGTTGCTGCTGCACGCAATGTTGATGGTGAACAGATCAAAACACTGACAGAATCCATGGATGTCAGGCTTTTGAGTGTCCTTGCAAAGAAAGGTGGCTATATTGGTCACTGATTTGTTTTTGTTTTGTTTTTGAATGTCATAAATGTATATTTGTGAATGTTGAGATGTTATATTGGTTTCTCTGGTAAAAATAAATAATTGAAATGGGTATATATTTTTTTTTTGTTAAGTTGCCTAATAATTATGCACAGTAATAGTCACCTGCACACACAGATATCCCCCTAAAATAGCTAAAACTAAAAACAAACTAAAAACTACTTCCAAAAATATTCAGCTTTGATATTAATGAGTTTTTTGGGTTCATTGAGAACATGGTTGTTGTTCAATAATAAAATTAATCCTCAAAAATACAACTTGCCTAATAATTCTGAACTCCCTGTATATAAAAAAAAAAATGTTTTTCCTCAGTTTAGGCCGATGCGTATTCTTCTAACTATTTTTGGTAAAAACAATCGCAATAAGCGTTTATCGATTGGTTTACAAAATAGGGGATGGTTTTATTGCATTTTTATTAATTTTTTTTTTTTTACTACTAATGGCGGCGATCAGCGATTTTTTTCGTGACTGCGACATTATGGCGGATTGTTTAGTGTGAAAAAATTAGAAAAATGCATTGTTTACTGTGAAAATGACAATTGCAGTTTGGGAGTTAACCACAAGGGGGTGCTGAAGGGGTTAAGTGTGACCTCATTTGTGTTTCTAACTGTAGGGGGGTGTGGCTGTAGGTGTGACGTCATTGATTGTGTTTCCCTATAAAAGTAACACACGATCATTGACGGCGCCACAGTGAAGAACGGGGAAGCTGTGTTTACACACAGCTCTCCCCGTTCTTTAGCTCCGGGGACCGATCGCGGGACTCCAGCAGCAATCGGGTCCGTGGGTCTCCTTTAACCACTTCAGCCCCGGAAGGATTTCCCCCCTTAATGGCCAGGCCATTTTTTGTGATACAGCACTGCGTTACTTTAACCACTTCAGCCCAGGAAGAACAGGCTGTCCAATGACCAAGCCAGTGCTCCCAACGCTGCGCCAGAGTGGCGTAGGTTTCGAAGGCGCACGCCGGCGTAGGTGGAAGTGGGCATGACCCCATGCAAATGAGGCGTGACCCCATGCAAATGATGGGCCGAGCGACAGACAGGTACGTATCACGAACTGCAAATGCGCCGTGACGTGGACGCATACACAGCACCCCCCTGCGCCTGCTCACAACCACGCCGACACAACTGCCTAAGCTACGCCGGATCACCGCATACGCCGTGAACATAACGTACGCCCAGCCAGACACACGTCCAACGCGCAATACGCCGGCTTGTGTTCCCTGGTGCAGACCTGTGCATGTCTGTTGCCGGGTTGCACGTCATTTATGGGGAATAACTTTACGCCGGACGTACAACTTACGCGCATCTCGCGTAGCATGCGCCGGGCACACGCACGTTCGTGAATCGGCGTATATCCCTCATTTGCATGTTTGAATGGCTAATCAATGGGAGCAGCAACATGCGCTCAGCCCATATGTACGCCCACCCTACGCCGGTGTGTGCCAGCTACGTCGGCGGGGTGTAGCCTGTTTTTAGGCGCATGTTGGTTTGTGGGTCGGCCGCACACATACGCCGGCCCACATTGACACATACGTCGGCGTAATGTGCTATATATCGGCGTAAGTGCTTTGTGAATCTGGGCCTAAATGTCCTGGTGTGCATGGGCACATAGGATAACATTGGCTGCTTCTACTTGCAAAATGCTAAACTCCTCTAGAAGCAGCGTTTTTTTTTAAATCATTGTGCTTGGATGGGGTTATTGCTTTAAATTGGTTAATTAAGGTCAACTACTCTCTTGCTAGGACTTTGGATGCCGGCACACTGTGAGATGTACTATTCAGTTTTTAAGTAAAAATTAAAATACCTAATCTAATTTTTTAGAAAAATCCTGGATTTCTGTTAATTCAGTTAAAGTTTATAATGAAAGCTGGCTGAGCTGTAAATTCAGAGTTGACCGACAGTTTCAACCAGCTATTGAATAGTATAATCATTATACAGTGCCTTGAAAAAGTATTCATACCCCTTAAAATTTCCCACATTTTGTCATGTTACAATCAAAAATGTAAATGTATTTTATTGGGATTTTATGTGATAGACCAACACAAAGTGGCACATAATTGTGAAGTGGAAGGAAAATAATAAATTGTTTTCAATTTCTTTAAATATGTGAAAAGTGTGGGGGGTACATTTGTATAGCGCCCCCCGGAGTCAATACTTTGTAGAACCTCCTTTCACTGCAATTACAGCTGCAAGTCTTTTTGGGGGTGTCTCTACCAGCTTTGCACATCTAGAGAGGGACATTTTTGCCCATTCTTCTTTGTAAAATATCTCAAGTTCTGTCAGATTGAATTAAAGGGGTTTTCCATCTTTTTTTTAAGTTTATTAAAAGTCAGCAGCTACAAAAAGTGTAGCTGCTGGCTTTTAATAAACAGACACTTACCTGCTCCACGGCTCCAGCGACGCGCCGTCCAGGGCTCCGCTCCTCGCCCCCCCTCGCCGGCCGGCGTCTTCATTCTTAGTGTGGGCACCCGGCAGTGACAGCTTTTGGCTTCACGGCCGGGCACCCACTGCGTATGCGCGAGCGGCAGTGCACATGCGCGAGCGGTGCGGCGCCGTCCGATTGGACAGGCGCTCGCCTACAGGGAGGGGCTGTGAAAAGGCGATTAAGCTAATCGCCTTTCCAGCCCCTCGGGGGAAGGAGGAAGTGGGACAGGAAGTCCCCTTCTCCTGAAGCCCCCACTCCCCCCGCCAAAAAATGACATGCCAAATGTGGCATGTAAGGGGGCGAGGAGTGGGTTAAGCGGAAGTTCCATTTTTAGGTGGAACTCCGCTTTAAGAGTGTCTGTGAATAGCAATTTTCAAGTCTTGCCACAGATTCTCAGTTGGCTTTAGGTCTGGACTTTGACTGGGTCATTCTAACATATGAATAGGGATGAGCTTCGAGTCGAACTCATGTTCGGCTCGAACATTGCCTGTTCGACGAACAGCGAACAATTTGGGGTGTTCGCGACAAGTTCGTGTGAACTCTAAAGCCCTGTACACACGATAGGTTAACCAGAGGACAACGGTCTGAAGGACCGTTGTCCTAGGCTAACCGATGAAGCTGACTGATGGTCCGTCACGCCTACACACCATAGGTTAAATAACCGATCATGTCAGAACGCGGTGACGTAAAACACAACGACGTGCTGAAAAAAAACGAAGTTCAATGCTTCCAAGCATGCGTCGACTTGATTCTGAGCATCCGCGGGTTTTTAACCGATGGTTGTGCCTACTAAAGATCGGTTTTGACCTATCGGTTCGCATTCCATAGGTTAATTTTAAAGCAACTTGGCTTTTTTTTAACCTATGGTTAAATAACCTATGGGGCCCACACACGATCGGTTTTGACCAATGAAAACGGTCCTTCAGACCGTTGTCCTATGGTTAACCCATCGTGTGTACGAGGCCTAAAGTCTATAGTGCTCATTTTAAAGGCTAATATGCAAGTTATTGTCATAAAAAGTGTTTGGGGACCGGGTCCTGCCCCAGTGGACATGTATCAATGCAAAAAAAGTTTTAAAAACTGCAGTTTTTTTCAGGAGCAGTAATTTTAATAATGCTTAAAGTGAAACAATAAAAGTTATATATTCCTTTAAATTTTGTACCTGAGGGGGGTGTCTATAGTATGCCTGTAAAGCAGCGCTTGTTTCCCATGCTTAGAACTGTCCCTGCACAAAGTGTAATTTCTGAAGGAAAAAAGTCATTTAAAATCACTTGTGGCTATAATGAATTGTCGGCTCCCGGCAATACAGAGAAAAGTCATTCATTAAAAAAAATGCGTGGGGGTCCCCCCAAATTCAATTACCAGGCCCTTCAGGTCTGGTATGGATATTAAGGGGAACCCTGTGTCAAATAAAAAAAAAATGACGTGGAGTTCCCCCCAAAAATCCACACCAGCCTTTTTATCCATGCACGCAACCTAGCAGGCTGCAGGAAAAGAGGGGGGGGGACGAGAGAGCACCCCCCCTCCTGAACCGTACCAGGCCACGTGCCATCAACATTGGGAGGATGCTTTGGGGGTCTGTGACCCCTCAAAGCACCATGCCTCCATGTTGATGGGAACAAGGGCCTCATCCCCACAACCCCTGCCCGGTGGTTGTAGGTGTCTGCGGGCAGGGGGCTTATCCAAATCTGGAAGACCCCCAGATCCCAGCCCCCCCATGTGAATTGGTAATGGGGTACATTGTACCTCTACAATTTCACAAAGAAAGTGTAACAATTGTAAAAAAAACACAGACACCGTTGGGAAAGCCCTTTTTAAAAAAAAGAAATTATAATTCCAGAGGTGGTAATCCACTCTCGGTCTCCGCTCCAACGCTGTCGGTATCCTGCAATGGGTGATCTCCTCTCCGGGGTCCAGCGATGAGAAGATCTCCTCTTCACCCAGGTCCAGGATCCATCGATGAGATGTCCATCCAGCGCACGCATCACCTGTCTCCACCGGAGACATCCGGGGAATGACGCGGCTTCAGCCAGTGACAGCTCTTATGTAGGTGAGGGTGGGGCCACCCGTCACGTGACCCCACCCCTTTTGATGCAAAGGAAAGCCCCTTGTCATTGTTCCTAGGAGACATTGCGGAGGTCTGCCGCGAGTTATCGTGGAATTTAGAAAGAACTTGCTTAAAAAAACAACATGCGGTTTAGTAATTATGCATATGAGCGTATATTTATTTTTTTTGGTGAGGGAGTGGATCTTGGGTAAGAGTTCCCACACTTTTTTCCCCAGGACTTGATCCCTGCTGGTACCGATCCTTGCCCACACTTCTTGGTGTCCTCTGCTGGCTGTTATGGATCCTTCAGATGAACCTTACGTCAATAAGTGTCCAAGAGTCAGCAGAAGGAACCACAGTGGCCAGTGGGGGATCCGCTATTTACCCATCCAAGGTGTCAAAAAGGATCGGCATCAGGAGCTCTGCTACAGGCTAACGTTTCTGCAAATTGGCAAAGTACTGCTTTTAGCATGTATCTAACCCTGTAACAGGTTTGCTTTAAGGCTTCATTTCCACTGGCGTTTTTACAGCCACTTTTTTTAGCCTTTTTTACAGCTTAAAAACGCCTGTCCATGTTTATTTTGTAAAAAAAAAACGGTAGCGTTTTTGAGCGTTTTTGCGCGTTTTTAATGTCTGGCGTTTTTACAGCTCTATTGCTGGAGCCACAGAACGCCCTGGTCCCCCGTTTTTTTACAGCTCAAAAACGCCTATGCCATTTGCAGCTCAAAAACGCCTATGTGGGCATGATACCATAGAATAACATGGACAGGCATTTTTAAGCTGTAAAAAACGCTCAGAAAAGTGGCTGTAAAAACGCCAGTGGAAATGAAGCCTTAATGTTAGATATACAATTTTCAGCAGCAAGTAGGTACCAAAAGCACAGACAACATTACAATAGAATATTATATTTTAGTTTCCTCTAGAAAAAAAAAAATGCTTGAAAACGTTTCAGTTTGTGGATAAATAAAGATGTCAAAAGTTCCAACTATCTGGAATCTGTTGGACTGACTGCTTCTGTAGTTAAGATTAGCATTAGATAGAATTCGCCACGCTATTTTATTCTTCTGCTGAGAGGCAAACTTCTGGTGCAATACCACAAAAATGAAGTGGAAAATCCTTTCAGGAATAGGTACCACAGGTTTGGCAAACCTGCATGGAATATGAGTTCATGGACCACGCATTGTGAAATATTTCCAACCTATATGAAACCCTCACTAAAGGAGCTGGCGCTTATTACATAATCTTACAGAATGTACTTAACCACTTGCCTACCGGGCACTTTCACCCCCTTCCTGCCCAGGCCAATTTTCAGCTTTCAGCGCTGTTGCACTTTGAATGACAATTGCGCGGTCATGCAACACTGTACCCAAATGTAAGTTTTATATTTTTTTTGGGGAGACAGATAGAGCTTTCTTTTGGTGCTATTTGATCTTCACTTTTTTTTCTACATTTTGCTAAACAAATGAAAAAAGATCAAACATTTTGGAAGAAAAAAGTTTTCTTCATTTCTGTTAAAAATGTTTGCAAATAAGGAATTTTTCTTCTTTATTGATGTGTGCTGATTAGGCTGTACTGATGGGCACCGATAGACTGCACTGATGGGCACTGATGAAGCGCACTGATGGGCACTGAAGAAGCTGCACTGATGAAGCTGCACTGATGGGCACTGATGAGGAGGCACTGATGAAGCTGCATTATTAAGTGGCACTGATAGGCTACACTGATGGGCACTGATATGCTGCCCTTATTATGAGTGTAAATGTGTGCTGTCACAGGATAGTTATGTAATGGAACTATGTATTCTGCCTGGACATCTATAATCATCATGCAGTGAGGCATACAAAGGGTTAATTGCAGAGTGACTCTTTCACTGCTAAATTCTAATGTCCTCTCCTCCAGCTAATTGACTCTCTTTTGTGTATTGTACTACAAGTTAAGCAGTCTCCTGTCAGGTGTATGCTGATGGGATTATCTGTGAGTGTGTATTGTTTTAAAGGTTAATTGAATTCTATTGATAAAGGAATGTGTCTGGTCAGGTCATGTTAAATGGGGTTTGGGGCCGAAATGTCTAGATACTGATTAAGTGATTAGCTCAAGGGGATGGCATTATTTTAAAGTATCTGTATTGAAGCCCCCCACTGTGTGAGGAGGGGGGGGGGGGGCGGAGATTTTCATTGTTCCTGTAACAGCTTGTAACCAGATATAAACCAGGTGAATGTGTCATTAAAACAGTCTTTTTTGACCCTTCAAAACGCAGTCCCGTCTTGTTCTTGAAAGGGGATGCTATGGGACTATTATTCTGCTCCTTTCACAGCTGAGCCTGACTCTCTCTCTGGATCTTGTGGATGGGATGATACCGGTTTTACTTGCATACAGCAACTTGCCAGGGAAAAGGACGTCTCCAACGGCTGATACCCTCTCACTACCTGGGTAGCCGTTACAAGTTAGTTATCGGCTTTCCTTTCCTCACACAGTGACAACGCTGAAATGCAGACAACTGTCATTTCTTTATATGGGATTGGCTGTTATTGGACACAGCTTATCACATGGTAAAGGACCGCTGTGATTGGCCCTTTACCTCAATCTGTGATCACAGAGCGTGCCCAATGTCAAAAAGACTCCCTCCCAGAACTGGACGACCGTGTATATATATATATATATATATATATATATATATATATATATATAGTATACAAGTAAATAGCGAAAAAAAAAAAAAGACAACCAATATCTCGGCAGTGACGTCACTGCTCCTCGCCTGCTCAAACGAACAGCACTCCAGGCCTCGCTCTGAAGTTCCCCCACCGCGGCCGGCTTCCTTCCATCCATCAGCGGTGTGTGTGATGATTTCCAGCAACACAGCGCCCCAGCAGGACCAGGATTGGAATGACTGACCTGATGATTCCTTCCATGTTTGGAACTCGTTTTATGCCTACTTTTACCTTGCTAAATGTGAGTTGCCTGTACTAAAACTACTGTATTAAATTGTTTTAAACATCTACACTCAGAGGCGCCTCTCCCCTTTTATATATATATATATATATATATATATATATATATATATATATATTTGTATATGTGAGGGCCATACAGAAAGTAATACAAAAGTAGGCATACATTTTTTATTAACTTATAGAGCTCATTCAAATTTCACCCGTTGGTAGAGTAACTCTTCTGCCGCGTACACACGGTCGTTTTTCGGCATAAAAAAAAAAAGGAAATTTTTTAAAACGTCATTTAAAATTATGGTGTGTGGGCTACACATCATTTTACAGGTTCTGAAAAACGACAAAAAAAATAATTCGAACATATTGCATTTTTTCATGTCGTTTTTCCAAATGTCGTTTTTCGTGTTGTAAAAAATGACCGGGTGTGGGCAAAAATTACGTTTTAAACCCGCGCATGCCCAGAAGCAAGTTATGTGATGGGAGCGCTCGTTCTGGTAAAACTACCATTCATAATGGAGTAAGCACATTCATCACGCTGTAACAGACAAAAAAGCACAAATCATCTTTTACTAACAAGGAATCAGCTAAAAGCAGCCCAAAGGCGAATGGAACTTCCCCTTCAGAGTGCCGTCGTACGTGTTGTACATCACCGCGCTTTGTTCATAATTTTTCAAAAACTATGGTGTGTGGGCAACATCGTTTTTAATGATGAAGTTGGAAAAACGTCGTTTTTTGAACATGCTGAAAAATGACATTTTATTTCATGCCGAAAAACGACCGTGTGTACGCGGCATTCCTGTATAGTAACTTCATCTTCTTTTTTTTTTTTGCAGGTAAATAATGAATTCCAAAAAGAAGCAACATGCCGTCATTGAGTTCTTGATGAGGGAGGGTGCAGGCTGTCTGACATCCACAAAAGGTTACAGAATTTTTATGAAGATGGCACCATTGACAAGAGTCACCAATGATATTGTCATTGTGGTCATCTCCGTAAACATTCTGTAGCCTTCTGTGGATTTTGGACAGTCTCTAGCCCTTCTTCATCAAGAACTCAATGACGGCACGCTGCTTTCATTTAGAGTTCAACATTTACCTGCAATGAAAAATAAAAATATGAAGAGTTACTATAAAAGAGTTGGAGTTGGGGCTCATTTACACTTGCTTTGGCTTCAACACACATTAATGGCTAGATTACACTTGCTTCAAAACAACGTTTCGGACGCGCTTTGTTAAAGCTCTCTGAACGCCCTTCAAAGCTCATGTCACTAAATAAAATGGTTAGCTTACTGTCCTGTTTATACCTTGCTTTTGCTTTGTGCTTTGATGAGGCTTCGATTAGACCTTTGGTGGGGTTTCGGTGAGGCTTCGATGAGCCTTTGGTGGGGTTTTCGGTGAAGCTTTGATGAGTCTTTGGTGGGGTTTCGGTGAGACTTCGATGAGCCTTTGGTGAGGTTTGGTGAGGCTTCGATGAGCCATTGGTGGGGTTTTGGTGAGGCTTCAATGAGCCTTTGGTGGGGTTTCGGTGAGACTTCGATGAGCCTTTGGTGGGGTTTTGGTGAGGCTTCGATGAGCCTTTGGTGGGGTTTTGGTGAGGCGTTGATGAGCCTTTGGTGGGTTTTCAGTGAGACTTTGATGAGCCTTTGGTGGAGTTTCGATGAGCCTCTGTTGGGGCTTCGATGAGCCTTTGGTGGGGCTTCGATGAGCCTTTGGTGGGGTTTTGGTGAGACTTTGATGAGCCTTTGGTGGGGTTTCGATGAGCCTTTGTTAGGGCTTCGATGAGCCTTTGGTGGGGCTTCGATGAGCCTTTGTTAGGGCTTCAATGAGCCTTTGGTGGGGCTTTGATGAGCCTTTGGTGGGGCTTCGATGAGCCTTTGTTGGGGCTTCGATGAGCCTTTGGTGGGGCTTCGATGAGCCTTTGGTGGGGCTTCGATGAGCCTTTGGTGGGGCTTCGATGAGCTTTTGGTGGGGTTTTGGTGAGACTTTGATGAGCCTTTGGTGGGGTTTTGATGAGCCTTTGTTAGGGCTTCGATGACCCTTTGGTGGGGCTTCGATGAGCCTTTGTTAGGGCTTCGATGAGCCTTTGGTGGGGCTTCGATGAGCCTTTGGTGAGACTTTGATGAGCCTTTAGTGGGGTTTCGATGAGCCTTTTGTGGGGTTTTCGGTGAAGCTTTGATGAGTCTTTGGTGGGGTTTCGGTGAGACTTCGATGAGCCTTTGGTGAGGTTTGGTGAGGCTTCGATGAGCCATTGGTGGGGTTTTGGTGAGGCTTCAATGAGCCTTTGGTGGGGTTTCGGTGAGACTTCGATGAGCCTTTGGTGGGGTTTTGGTGAGGCTTCGATGAGCCTTTGGTGGGGTTTTGGTGAGGCGTCGATGAGCCTTTGGTGGGTTTTCAGTGAGACTTTGATGAGCCTTTGGTGGAGTTTCGATGAGCCTCTGTTGGGGCTTCGATGAGCCTTTGGTGGGGCTTCGATGAGCCTTTGGTGGGGTTTTGGTGAGACTTTGATGAGCCTTTGGTGGGGTTTCGATGAGCCTTTGTTAGGGCTTCAATGAGCCTTTGGTGGGGCTTCGATGAGCCTTTGTTAGGGCTTTGTGATACATTTGCCTATATGTCTCAGTTTACTGCTCCCTGCTAGCCATATGGGTAGAGGTAGAAAGGAATTTCATGTGTGATTCATTCCTCTGACAGGTTATTGACGTGCTAATGTCCCTTCACTATTCTAAAGGTTAATTGATCTATTGTGTTGTGTGAAGAAGATCTGTGTTTACCCTTAAAAGATGTGTATTGTATCATCAGGCTAAATGATTAGAGAAGTAGTATGTTAATAATTCTGATTGCTTCAGTGTATTAATTAACTCCACTGATGTCTTTATCTAAAGAAACGTGTCTGCATGGTCGGCTCCGACTTGTCTCCTATAATCTGTATGGGAAACCCCACTGTGTGAGGGGGGCGTTCCTAACAGGCTGTAACCACATATAAGCTGAGTTTTTGTGTCAATAAACAGTCTTGGTTCCAGCATCCAGTCTTGACTCATGTGTGGGGGATCCTGTGATGTTCTTGTATGGAGAAGAGGGAATGCTTGACGGGGATATCATACCGATACCGTCACAATTGGTGGCAGCAGTGGGATTTTCCCTTCTACTCTCCTTTACACCCGGGATTCCAAGCAGACACTGGAAGAACTACTGGAAGTTCGTGGAAGGATTGCTAGCAACAAAACCGAGCGGGTCATCATAGCAGAATCAATGGAGCTAGACCAGGAGGACGGGATTGCAGCAACGCCAGCAGTACAAGAGATGGAGACACCAGTGATTCAGGAAGAGGAATCACCAGCCAACAAGCTAA
Organism: Rana temporaria; assembly: GCF_905171775.1. Classification (NCBI taxonomy): domain Eukaryota; kingdom Metazoa; phylum Chordata; class Amphibia; order Anura; family Ranidae; genus Rana; species Rana temporaria. The sequence continues at coordinate 20,047,365 of NC_053491.1, read as the reverse complement.
TGAGAGAGAAGCTAGCTTGGTTCGGCCCGAACCCAACGCCGGATGTGGTGCTGAAAGTGATGGACCTGTTAGCGACGGAGGCTAAACAAATAAGAGACAAACAAATAAGAGACGCAGAACTACAGGAGGCTAAACAAATAAGAGACGCAGAGCTACAGTTAAAACTGGCAGCAGTCCAACCAGCAGCCGCACATTCTCCAAACAGTGAGTACAGCACAGCAGACGCAAGGAAGATTCCGTTTAGCGCTTTTAAAGCTTTTGATGAAAAGGACTGTGAGATTGATAACTTCCTGGCGGATTTTGAGCGACAATGTAACCTGCACCGAATAGCTAGAAGAGAGTGGGTTGCAATATTGTCAGGCAAACTGTCAGGCAAAGCTTCTGATGCTTTCCGGACCGTGCCAGATCAGGATATCCATAGCTACGCCCGGGTTAAAGAAGTGCTCCTGGCTCGTTATGCAGTAACCCCAGAGTACCACCGACAGAAGTTCAGGGACTCACGCAAAACCACGAAAGACTCTTATGCGGAATGGGCATGCCAGTTGTCTCGGTCGGCCTCTAACTGGGCTAACAGCAGCCAGGCCACCACCGCAGAGGACATTTTGCAACTAATGCTCCTGGAGCAATTTTACAATCACATCCAGACGGACGTCAAGGATTGGGTGAGAGATCGCAGGCCCATGACTCTACCAGAGGCCGCTAAGTTGGCGGATGAATATGCAGATACTCGCAAGACGAACCAGGTCACACCACGGGTACAACCTCCACGACCAACGGTGCCCTCACACCCACCAGCCGCTAGATACCAACCTCCTAACAGACCGGTGACATCTAGCCCTCGCTATCCACGCCAGGAGGGCAACGAACAACGCTGCTTCCAGTGCAAACAGCTGGGTCACTTCAAGCAGAATTGCCCCATGAATGACAACACCAGGTCAAATTGGTCTCAACCTGGGTACCGCCCACCAGCAGCAGCCCATTGTGTAGACTCGGCTTGGGATCCCCAGGAGCTGGGTCGGGAAGAACCATTGGGCACCCCTTACGAAGCCCTCATGGTACAATCTGCTATTACGGACAACAGGGAACACCATTGTCAGCTAGTCATGGGCTCCAGCCCTGAGCCGGAGGGGCCCTGGAGGGAGCTGGGCAGAAAGAGGCACTGCCGGCCACCCTTCAAGAAGAAGAGGTCCTGGAAGCCGTATAACAAGCTGACCAGGGAGGAGAAGAAGCGACTGGAGGAGAGGGAGTCGCAGCGGGCGTCCCAGATGCGGGCCGAGATGTTCGCCAAGGGCCCACCGGTGGCCCCTTACCCCACCACCCAGTTCCTGATGATGAAGGACCATGTGGAGAGCCTGCAGGACATGAGCAAGCAGGAGCTGATCCGTGAGTACATGGAGCTGGAGGAGTGCATAAGCCGCATGGAGGAGGAAAACAACCACCTGAGGTCACAGCAGGCTGACCCCCCCAGGCTCCATGAACTGGAGATGGAGCTGGAGAAGCTCCAAGAGGAGAACTGGCGGCTGCGGAGGGAGCAGGGGGTGGCTGACCTTATGGGGCTCTGATTCCCCTTCCCCACCCCCCCCCCCCCGGACTCTGAGCACCAGTGCTACAGCATTTCAACAAATATAACTTTTTCTCTTTATGAATCTCCTGTGATTGTCACTTCAGAGCCATAACCTGCCCCCTCCCATAGCGGGACACCTAGACGGCGGCGCACAGACCCATTCGCTGTCTTCACACTGACTTCTGGTGACTTTGCAGATCGCACAAAGACTTGGGGACTGACCGGCGTGTGATCTGATGACCCGGTGACATACCTGAGTCTGAAGCAGTTGCCAAACGTTGTCATGCCAAACGGAGTTAACCTCGGACTAAAAGCTCTGAACCCGTCAACCCTACTGGACCAGGGAAGGTCCAACCGGGTTTGCCGGAGCAGGGAGCAAAAGGGGGGCCATTGTGATACATTTGCCTATATGTCTCAGTTTACTGCTCCCTGCTAGCCATATGGGTAGAGGTAGAAAGGAATTTCATGTGTGATTCATTCCTCTGACAGGTTATTGACGTGCTAATGTCCCCTCACTATTCTAAAGGTTAATTGATCTATTGTGTTGTGTGAAGAAGATCTGTGTTTACCCTTAAAAGATGTGTATTGTATCATCAGGCTAAATGATTAGAGAAGTAGTATGTTAATTATTCTGATTGCTTCAGTGTATTAATTAACTCCACTGATGTCTTTATCTAAAGAAACGTGTCTGCATGGTCGGCTCCGACTTGTCTCCTATAATCTGTATGGGAAACCCCACTGTGTGAGGGGGGGCGTTCCTAACAGGCTGTAACCACATATAAGCTGAGTTTTTGTGTCAATAAACAGTCTTGGTTCCAGCATCCAGTCTTGACTCATGTGTGGGGGATCCTGTGATGTTCTTGTATGGAGAAGAGGGAATGCTTGACGGGGATATCATACCGATACCGTTCGATGAGCCTTTGGTGGGGCTTTGATGAGCCTTTGGTGGGGCTTCGATGAGCCTTTGGTGGGGCTTCGATGAGCCTTTGGGTGGGGCTTCGATGAGCTTTTGGTGGGGTTTTTGTGAGACTTTGATGAGCCTTTGGTGGGGTTTCGATGAGCCTTTGTTAGGGCTTCGATGAGCCTTTGGTGGGGCTTCGATGAGCCTTTGTTAGGGCTTCGATGAGCCTTTGGTGGGGCTTCGATGAGCCTTTGGTGAGACTTTGATGAGCCTTTAGTGGGGTTTCGATGAGCCTTTGTTAGGGCTTCGATGAGCCTTTGTTAGGGCTTCGATGAGCCTTTGGTGGGGCTTCGATGAGCCTTTGGTGGGGCTTCAAGCGAGCTTTGCCATAGACTTCTATGGAGGCTTTGAAGACGCTTTGAAGCACCACTAAAGCTACATGGGGTATAATTTTTGAAGTGAAGCCGAAGCAAAGCATAGCAAAAGCAAGGAGTAAACAGGACTGTAAGCTAACCATTTTATTTAGTGACAGGAGCTTTGACTCGCGTTTAGAGAGCTTTAACAAAGCGTGTCCGAGGCCTTGTTTTGAAGCAAGTGTAAACTAGCCATTAATGTGTGTTGAAGCCGAAGCAAGTGTAAATGAGTCCTAACTCTACCATCATGTGACATTTGAAAGACCCATGCAAGCTAATAAAAAAAGTAATGCCCACTATACACGCACTTTAATTATTAAAGAGAAAAATACCTGTTCATTTTAAAGGGGTTGTAAAGGTTCATTTTTTATTTTCTAAATAGTTTCCTGTAAGCTAGTGCATTGTTGGTTCACTCACCTTTTTCTTCGATTTCCCTTCTAAATGTTTTTTTTCTTTGTCTGAATTTCTCACTTCCTGTTCATCCTCAGTAAGCTTGCCCCCATCATCCGAGCCATTCTGGCTGGGGGTTAGTCAACGTGCTCGCCCCCTCCCTTGGGACTAACCTTTACAACCCCGTTAATTAAAGCCCAATTGCATACTTACCCCTACAGTCCTCCCCTCAAGTTATCTGCATAATTGCAAATGCAGGGTGTCACACTGGAAGAGGCTAAGTCCATGACACTCTGCACTCACAGAAAGATTAAGATTGAATGACAATGGACATTATTCCACCCAGAAGAGGATTGGTCTTGGATGGTAAAGATGTGAGTATTGCAGCAAGATTTTTTTATTGTTTATACCTGACCTGGGCTATTATTTAAAAAAAAAATACTTTTAAAATGCAAAACCTAGAAAGTTAATTATTAACTCAATAAATAAATATTTTTTGCTTTTGATGAATAGGCATAATATGGATATTTTTGTCAGATTTTTTTTTGGTAATTAAGATTTTTACTCAAAAAAGAGCTCTAGCCCCCCCCCCCCCCCAAAGAAAAATGTAAAGTCAGTAGCCACAAATCCTGTAGCTGCTGACTTTTAATATAAAGACACTTACTTCCAGCGCTATCCTCACCTGAATTGATTTTTCAATCGACTTCGGGTGCACCCACCAGCATTGTAAATAAGGAAACCGGCCTTGCTGCTTCAGTCGGTTTCCTACTGCACCTATGCGAGTCCCGTAGTCTTCTCGGATTTGTGATGTGTCCCAAAACGCTGTGGGGGAAGGAGGGGGGGGGGGGGCGAACTTCCATCTCAGATTGCCGCAGCGATCTGACTGGAAGTGGGAGCGGGTACCTGTCAAAATCAGGTACCCACTCCCCCCAAAAAGTGCAGTGGAAGGGGGGGAGGGGAGCAAAGCAGAACTTCACCTTTTGGATGAAGTTCTGCTTTAGGTTTAACCACTTACGGACCACCCGCTGCAGGAATACGTTGGCTATTTGAAGAGGAATACCGGGGTTAGGGTAGCAGCTAGCTACCATAACCCCGGTATTCTTTTCTTCAGCGGGCAGTCCGCTACAAGATAGAAGTGGTCTCTGTGGCAGATACGCCGCAAGATTACTTTTATCGGCGGCTGGAGAGCTCCCGCCGCTCTCCAGTGCCTTCCGCCGCTTACCGGAGCCGTCAGCATCTGGTCTGTCCCCTTGCTGTGTATGGAGACGTTTTATCTATATTTTCACCGCGGCTTCCGGGTATGTAATCTGCGGGACTGGGCGTTCCTATTCACATGTTAATTGATTGACATGCTTCCGACCGGCGCATACAGCGCGTCACGAGTTGCCGAAAGAAGCCGGACTGCGAGTCGGCTCTATACGGCGCCTGCACACCGACGTTCGGCTTCTTTCGGCAACTCGTGACGCACTGTATGCGCCGGTTGGAAGCATGTCAATCACACAACATGTGAATAGGAACACCCAGTCCCGCAGATTACATACCCGGATGCCGGGGTGAAAATATAGATAAAACGGTATGTACGGCAAGGAAATAAAAAAAAAATAGCCTAATGTCATTCTCACAACTCGGCTCAATGTAATGTTAGAATTTTTTTTTTGGGGTGAACCCTCGCTTTAAAGAGACATTTTTTTTTTTTTTTTTTTAGAATGACATAAAAAATATATATTTTTTTTATTGCATTTTAGTCTAAATATGAGATCAGTGGTCTTTTTGACTCCAGATCTCATATTTAAGAGGACCTGTCATGCTTTTTTCTATTACAAGGCATGTTTATATTCCTTGTAATAGGAATAAAGGTGACCCAAACATTTCTTTTTTAAAAGCCATGTCAAAATAAAGAAAATAAAGTAAAATAAATAAGAAAAGAAAGCGCCCCGTCCAGAAGCAAACGCATATGTGAGTAGCGCCCGCATATGAAAACGGTGTTCAAACCACACATGTGAGGTATCGCCGCGATCGTTAGAGCGAGAGCAATAATTCTAGCCCTAGACCTCTTCTGTAACTCAGAGACAAGTAAAAAGTTTAGAGGTTTCCTAGACCAGCATGTGTCTTATAATACTAGTGTCTTTGGGCCAGATTCACAAAGGGGATACGACGCCGTATCTCCTGATACGCCGTTGTATCTCTGTTTCTATCTATGCGACTAATTCATAGAATCAGTTACGCATAGATATCCCTAAGATCCGACAGGTGTAATTGTTTTACACTGTCGGATCTTAGGATGCAGTACCGCGGCCGCCGCTGGGGGGAGTTTGCGTCGTAAACCAGTGTCGGGTATGCAAATTAGGAGTTACGGCGGATCCACGACGGATATTCGCGTTCGCTACATCGCCGCTAGTCTAGTTTCCCGTCGCAAAGTTAGTCGTCGTTTTAGGTGCCATAACTTTAGTCAGCAAACGTATTGCTGTCTAAAGTATGGCCGTCGTTCCTGCGTCGAAATTTAAAAATTAACGTCGTTTGCGTAACACGTCCGGGAATACGGAAGTACGCTACGCGCGTCGCCGTTCGAAAAATGACGTCACGGCGCGCAAAGCACGACAGGATTTGCGAAACTGAGCATGCGCAGTAGGTCCGGCGCGGGAGCGCGCCTAATTTAAATGGCACACGCCCATTTGAATTGGCCCGCCTTGCGCTGGAGACCGCCAGCGTAGTTTTCATCGCAAGTGCTCTGTGAATCAGGCACTTGCGATGAAAACTTGCGGCGGTGTAACGTATCTACGATACGTTACGCCGCCACAGTTCTATGTGAATCTGGCCCTTTATTAGCATCTTATGATGTAACGTCAGGATGAGCAAATGTTCCATTGGGGATACAAGACTCTAGCTCATGTACCCTATTCCCCATATGTCGGGATCCTGAATTAGGTTTTAGCCGGCCTTTGAAGATCACAAGACGGGAAAATCCAGCCACTTGATCAGGACATTCCGTCAGATGTGCTGAGCACGGCGCAGACAGTTCAACAGAAAAGTTAAGTAATAAATAAGGTGAAATGAGGAAACCAGAGTTAATATGTCATGTGACAACTTCTTGTGTTCCATTATTTCAACCTTTCCTCCTATTTTTCGTTAGATCCAACCGGAGCCGAGGCTGGTAACAGATATCTCAGCGTAGGCTTATTTAAAAATGGAATAAAAACAGGAAAAATAGAACAGCGAGAGATAGGAAGAGAAGTCTGAAACAATTATTCATAACATGTATCTTGTAAAACTGCTTTCAATTGTATCTAAAGTAAATTGTTTGATATTCGGGGCCATCTCGGGTTTACAGATTCATAACATCGCACTTAAGGCTGTTAAGAAATCCTAAGAGCGAATAAATAGTAATAACACTATAATGGTGGTCCATTAGGAAGCTCAAAAAATTGAATAATTTGTGCGAGGGACACTACATCTAATGTATAATATCTGAAACAACTTAATACCAAGTGATCATCAACCCCAAAAAAAAGCGGAGAAGAGAAAGAGAGGCGAATGTGGGTGTTCAAGGATGGTCTATCAGTTTATTAATTTGAACAAATTACCTATACAGTAAAACCTTGGATTGCGAGCAAAATTCGGTGATGGTTTAAAAGCTGACTGTTGACAGAACACTAGAGAAGGTACAAGTGCTGCCTTTATGTGTTTGGGAACCCATTAGAAGACACCCCATTAGTCAGGAAGCAACCTGAGTTTAGTTAGAGGCTCGGATGAGCAGATATCTTGTTTGTTTTTTGCTATGGACTTTCTGTATAAAACCCTCTTACCTTGAAACTGTGTTTACTGCCTTGCTGAACAGAAGTGCTGGACAAACCTGCTGGGACTGTTCCTGGGTGCCCCTCTCTCGTGCATGGTTGCCATTACCAGCTGAGGAAAAAAATCTATAATTGACCCAACATTATGTTGTATTATATTTTTCCTCATCGAGGCAAACAGAAAGGGGGGGGGGAGCTGGCTGGGAAGAGCAGAGACACTCTTTGTTTACCTGACCGCTCTGCATGCAAACATGTGTGGGGATGCAATCTACCTGGCAGTGGCTTGCGATTGACAGGTAGATTGCCGCAGAACCCCTGGGGAACTCTCGCGGAACCCTAGGGTTCTGCGGAACCCCGGTTGAGAAACACAGTTAGAGGCTCATGTCTTGTTCATTTTTTGCTATTGGGCAATGCTACAAAAACAGTCTGTATTAAACCCTTTTGCCTGCTGGCCAGTATATTGGGGCCCAAATCCTATGTTGGAGCGCTCAGATAAAGTTCCTCCAAACTGGGTATAGGTGCTTGACCTGTGTCCCTAGAGGACAACACTGTTCCTCTTTAATATGGTGCAGTGGGTTTTGGTCAGTGGCATCTTACCAACTCCTGGGGTGAAAACTTGTCTCCTTCTGTTCTCCATTCACAGTTTAGCAAAGTCAGCGGCAGTAGCGTTCTCCCCAATCATAAGGCAGCAGAACCAGTCAGTGACAGTGGCATTTTCCTTGATGATTAGGCTGCCGTACCAGTCAGTGACGTTCTCATGTACCAAGAGACCTAGGGATGGTGCTCAGGGCTCCCTCTTTCTCTCTCTCTCATAGGCATGTGCACAGGAGGGGGCTAGATTCAGAGAGAATTGACGCCGGCGTATCTATAGATACGGCGTGTAAATTCAAATCTGTGCCAGCGTATCTTTTTTCTGTATTCAGAAAGCAAGATACGCCGACATTAGCCTAAGATGCAACTGGCGTAAGTCTCTTACACCGTCGTATCTTAGGGTGCATATTTACGCTGGCCGCTAGGTGGCGCTTCCGTCGTTTTTGGCGTAGAATATACAAATGACCTAGATACGCCAGTTCGCAAATTTACGTACGCCCGGCGCTATTTTTTTACGTCGTCTACGTTAGGCTTTTTCTGCGTAAGGTTACTCCTGCTATTAGGAGGCGCACGCAATGTTAAGTATGGCCGTCGTTCCCACGTCGAAATTTGAAAATGTTACGTCGTTTGCGTAAGTCGTCCGTGAATGGGGCTGGACGTAATTTATGTTCACGTCGAAACCAATGACGTCCCTGCAGCGTACATTGGAGCAATGCACACTGGGAAATTCCACAGACAGCGCATGCGCCGTTCGGGAAAAACGTCAATCACGTCGGGTCACCAAGAATTAACATAAAACACGCCCCCTCATCCTCATTTGAATTACGCATGCTTACACCGGCCCCATTTACGCTACGGTGCCGTTACTTAGGAGGCAAGTGCTTTGTGAATACAGCACTTGCCTCTCTAACTCATGGTAGCGTAAATACGATACACTGCGCCGCCGTAACTATGCGCGCCCCTACCTGAATCTAGCCCAGGGTGTGCCAGGTGTGCCTGGGCACACCCTAATGACCCTGTTCTGGGAAGATTCCCCCTGCTACTTGGCTGCAGAGAAAGAAACTGGGGAATCTCTGTCCCCAGTCCCTTTCTATGCCTCAAAAGTGAGACATTAGGGGTCTGTTTAGACCCCTGATATTTTACCTAGGCCCCCATGGGGCTCCAAAATAAAAAATAAATTGTAAAAAGATTAAATAATATTGTAAAATAAATATACAAAATAAACTGACACCAGTCTCTGCCCTTTTGACATTGTCCACTGCTCTACTGACACTGTCCATTGCCCTATTGCTTTGGGGTGCATACCCTAATGCAATAGGCTGCACACACTTATGCTCTCTCTGCTGTGGGAGCCAGCTGTTGGGTTTAAAAGCTGACTTCTGACAGAACACTAAAAAAGGTACAAGTGCTGCCTCTTTGTGTTTGGGAACCCATTAGGGGGGACCCCCTTAGCCAGGAACTGATCTATGTTAAAGGGTTTTTTTTTTTATCTTAATAGCTTCCTTTACCTTAATGCAGTGCTGTTTGCATGTCCTCATTGTTTGTTTTTGCTCTCAAGTTGCTGTAATTCTTCTCTGATCTCCACACCTCCTGGTTGTCTGTTTCCTGATAACCACAGTACTGGGAGCTTTCTCTCTCTGTGGTCACTAATCAAGGAGGTGTGATTACTGTGTGTCTAAAACCCCTCAGCACCAATCAGTTTTGTTTTCCAAACCATCACTGCCCTGTATTGGCTCTGTGGCTCTGTACATCACAGAAGCAGGAAACAACATGCAAAAACGAAACTAGAAACTGCAGGTACATTATATGATTGATTTCTATCTATTTTTAATCATTTTTAAAAGGAATCAGTTACCTATTATGTCTCTATACCCTGTAAACAGTCATTTCAGCAAAAAAATGTTTTTTATTTACAACTCCTTTAAGTTAGAGGTTTAGGCAAGCACATATCTTGTTTATTTTTTGCTATGGGGCAATACTACAATAACAGTCTGTATTAAACCCTTTTGCCTGCTGGCCAGTACGTTGGGGCCCAAATCCAACGTTGGAGCACTCAGATAAGGTTCCTCCAAACCTGGGTATAGGTGCCCAACCTGTGTCCCTAGAGGACAAAACTGTTCCTCTTTATTAGGGTGCAGTGGGGTTAGGCCAGCAACCTCCCGCCAACCCCTGGCATGAAAACTTGTCTCCTGTTCTCCATTCGCAGTCTAGCAAAGTCAGCGGCAGTAGGGTTCTCCCCAATGATTAGGCAGCAGAACCAGTCGGTGACATTCTCCTCAACAATTAGGTGACAGTGGCATTCTAATGTACCAAGAGATGTCTGGTACTCCTCATCCTTAGGTTCACATCTTACCTGATAGCCATACTTCGTTATTAGTCTCAGCTGTTCACAGGCCTGTATTTATGTGAGCTGACTGGTGCTCAGGGCTCCATCTTGCTCTCTCTGTTATGGGAGCCGGCTGATGGGTTTAAACGCTGACTGTTGACAGAACACTAGAGAAGGTACAAGTGCTGACTCTTTGGGGTAGATTCACATAGAAGATACAACGGCGTATCTCCAGATACGCCGTCGTATCTCTGAGTGTGCGGGGTCGTATCTATGCGCCTGATTCAGAGAATCAGTTACGCATAGATTTCCCTAAGATCCGACCGGGGTAAGTGTCTTACACCGTCGTATCTTAGGCTGCATATTTACGCTGGCCGCTAGGTGGCGCTTCCGTATATTTACGTGAGGAATATGCAAATGAGCTAGATACGCCGATTCAGAAAAGTACGTCCGGCCGGCGCATTTTTTTACGTCGGTTTACCTTAGGCTTTTTTCGGCGTATAGTTACCCCTGCTATATGAGGCGTATCCTATGTTAAAGCGGGAGTTCACCCATAAAAAAATGTTTACCCTTAGATTGAGGCTCATTTTGTCTAGGGGAATCGGCTAGTTGTTTTAAAATCGAAGCCGTACTTACCGTTTTAGAGAGCGATCTTCTCCGCCGCTTCCGGGTATGGGCTGCGGGACTGGGCGTTCCTATTTTGATTGACAGTCTTCCGACACGCTTCCGACGGCCGCATCTATCGCGTCACTCGTAGCCGAAAGTAACCGAACGTCGGTGCAGCTCTATACTGCGCCTGTGCACCGACGTTCGGCTACTTTCGGAAAATCGTGACGCGATGGATGCGACCGTCGGAAGCCTGTCGGAAGACTGTCAATCAAAATTTGAACGCCCAGTCCCGCAGCCCATACCCGGAAGCGGCGGAGAAGATCGCTCTCTAAAACGGTAAGTACAGCTTCGATTTTAAAACAACTACCCGATTCCCCTTCACAAAATGAGCCTCAATCTTAGGCCCCGTACACACGAGAGGATCGATCCGCTGGAATTTATCTGCGGATCAGTTCCAGCGGATAGATCCTGTGGTGTGTACAACCCAGCGGATATTTTTCCGCTGATTTTTCTCGGGCCGACCGATTTCCAGCGGATAAAAATTTCTTAGCATGCTAAGAAATCTATCCGCTGGAATCGGCTCCAGCGGATCGATCCGGTGGTCTGTACAGACTCACCGGATCGATCCGTCCGAAACCATCTCTCGCATGCGTCGTAATGATTCGACGCATGCGTGGAATTGCTTATATGACAGCGTCGCGCACGTCGCCGCGTCATCATCACGGCGACGGCGCGACACGTCACCGCGGTGTAAATTCGGCGCGGATTTCGATCCGATGGTGAGTACAATCCAGCGGATCGAAATCCTCAGAGGATTTATCCGCGGAAACGGTCCGGAGGACCGTATCCGCGGATAAATCCTCTCGTGTGTACTAGGCATAAGGGTAAAAAACTTTATTTCCGGGTGAACCTCCACTTTAAGTATGGCCGTCGTTCCACGTCGAGTTTTGAAAATTTTACGTTGTTTGCGTAAGTCGTTCGCGAATAGGGCTGGACGTAATTTACGTTCACGTCGAAAGCAATGACGATTTGCGGCGGAATTTCGAGCATGCGCCGTTCGTAAAAAACGTCAAATGAGCGGGGTCACAGTTAATATACATAAAACACGCCCACATCATTCACATTTGAATTCGGTGGGCTTACGCCGACACAGATACGTTACGCCGCTGTAACTAAGGGCGCAAGTTGTTTCTGAATACAGAACTTGCGCCCTAAATTACGGTGGCGTAACGTATCTGAGATACGCTACGCCGGGTGGATAGATAGACCATTCTATCTGAATCTAGCCCTTTGTGTTTGGGAATGGGAAACCAGTAGAAGACACCCCATTAGTCAGGAAGCAACCTGAGCTTAGTTAGAGGCTCGGATGAGCAGATATCTTGTTTGTTTTTTTGCTATGGACTTTCTGTATAAAACCCTCTTTCTGGACAAACCTGCTGGGACTGTTACTGGGTGTTCCTCTCTCGTGCATGGTTGCCATTACCAGCTGAGAAAAAAAATCTATTTAAATATAATTGACCCAACATTATGTTGTATTATATTTTTCCTCATTGAGGCAAACGGCACAAATCAGATTTATACCTGCTGATATAATCTAATATAAACATCACGTCATGGGCTGATTCATGGGTGGTGGTGGTTCCAAACAGAACGAGGGTAACCCTACAAACCATTCCTCACACTAATCCCACTGCAGAAAAGCATTCTCCTGTTCCAGTTTCCTGATAGATATTCTGTGTACATGCCAGACATATTTTGGTTGTAAAAAGTATACATAGATTTTCACAAGTGGAAGATTGATTAATATGTCAATAAACCACATTCCTTCTATTTTCCCCAACCTAGCTCAATAAAAGCAATGAGGATGATGTATTAAACCTGGCAGAAAGTAATTCCTAGATGCTTGCTTACATTCTCTAACTTGCACTACAAAAGTAATGGCTACAATCTGAATACACTATATTGTCAAAAGTATTGGGACGTCTGCCTTTACATGAACTTAAATGACATCCCAGTCTTAAGTTAGGGTGACCACATTTCTCCCTCCCTGCCCAAAAATCAGCTTGTGCTGTAACGAATCACAGCACAGTGATTGGACACAAGAGGCAGGGATTATGATTTCTCCAATCACAAGCAGGGGGCGGGATTGTGCTCCTCCAGGCATTCCCGGTCAGGACAAGTACAGTCAGTGAGTAAAGTGGTGATGTGGCGGCCTTTTTGGGGGCATCAGTTTGGCCTGGGGGTGGCTGTGTCAGTTTCATTTCAGGACCCTGTATTGTCCTGGAATGAATGTGCCCGGTACAGACCTGCAAAATATGGGACTGTCCCGGGAAATCCGGGCACACGTGGTCACCCTAGTCTTAGTCTGTGTCCGGGTTCAATATTGAGTTGGCTCACACTTTGCAGTTACAACAGCTTCGGCCTTCAACTCTTCTGGGAAGGCGGTCCACAAGGTTTAGGAGTGTGTCTATGGGAATGTTTGACCATTCTTCCAGAAGGGCATTTGTGAGGTCAGGCACTGATGTTGGACCTGAAGGACTGGCTCACAGTCTCCACTCTAATTCATCCCGAAGGTGCTCTATTGGGTTATGGTCAGGACTTTGTGTAGGACAGTCAAGTTCTTCCACCACAAACTCGCTCATCCATCTCTTTATGGACCTTGCTTTGTGCACTGGTCCAAATTATTTGGTGGAGGGGAGATTGATGGTGTGGGGTTGTTTTTCAGGGGTTGGGCTTGGGCCCCTGGTTCCAGTGAAGGAAACTCTTAAGCATACCAAGACATTTTTGACAATTTCATGCTCCCAACTTTGTGGGAACAGTTTGGGGATGGCCCCTTCCTGTTCCAATATGACTGCACAGCAGTGCACAAAGCAAGGCCCATAAAGACATGGATGGATTCTCCCTCCTGATTGGCTGAGACACAGCAGTGGTGCCGTTGGCTCCAGTGTCTGTCAATTAAAGTCAGTTAGCCAATCAGGAGAGAGGGGGTGGGGCCGAACTACAGCTCTGTCTGAATGGGCATACAAAGCTGAAGCTTGGCTCAGGTGCCCCCCTTAGCAAGCTACTTGCTGTGGGGGCACTCGACAAGAGGGAGGGGCCAGGAACAGCAAAGAGGAGGATCGGGCCACTCTAGGCAAATCTACTACACAGAGGAGGTAAGTATAACAGGTTTGTTTTTTTTTGTTAAACAATCACTTTAATTATTATAAATTATGTTCACTTCTATTTCATAAACTATTAATAATTAAAAAAAATATATATATATACAGTACAGACCAAAAGTTTGGACACACCTTCTCATTCAAAGAGTTTTCTTTATTTTCATGACAATGAAAATTGTAGATTCACACTGAAGGCATCAAAACTATGAAGTAACACATGTGGAATTATACATAACAAAAAAGTGTGAAACAACTGAAAATTTATTTCATATTCTAGGTTCTTCAAAGTTGCCACCTTTTGCTTGGATTACTGCTTGGCACACTCTTGGCATTCTCTTGATGAGCTTCAAGAGGTAGTCACCTGGCGCAGCACCCCAGCACTCTCCTTCTTGGTCAAATAGCCCTTACACAGCCTGGAGGTGGGTTTGATGGTCCAACTAAACGCAAACCGGATGGAATAGCATGCCGCTGGCAAGATGCTGTGGTAGCCATGCTGGTTCAGTATGCCTTAAATTTTGATTAAATTCCCAACAGTGTCACCAGCAAAGCACCCCCACACCATCACACCTCCTCCTCCTCCATGCTTCACGGTGGGAACCAGGCATGTAGAGTCCATCCGTTCACCTTTTCTGCGTCACACAAAGACACGGGGGTTGGAACCAAAGATCTCAAGTTTGGACTCATCAGACCAAAGCCCAGATTTCCACTGGTCTAATGTACATCCCTTGTGTTCTTTAGCCCAAACAAGTCTCTTCTGCTTGTTGCCTTTCTTTAGCAGTGGTTTCCTAGCAGATATTCTACCATGAAGGCCTGATTCACACAGTCTCCTCTTACCAGTTCTAGAGATGTGTCTGCTGCAAAAGGTGGAAGAACCTAGAATATGAAATATATTTTCAGTTGTTTCACACTTTTTTGTTCTGTATAATTCCACATGTGTTACTTCATAGTTTTGATGCCTTCAGTGTGAATCTACAATTTTCATAGTCATGAAAATAAAGAAAACTCTTTGAATGAGAAGGTGTCCAAACTTTTGGTCTGTACTGTATATATATATATATTTTGTTTGCTTTGTTCGTTAATATTTTTAACCACTTGCCGACCGCCACATGCACTTTTACGTTGGCAGAATAGCACAGACATACAAATGGGCATATATATATATATGTACATCCCTTTAAATTTGCCACCGTGAGCTCCGTGACCGTGCCTGCGGGACCTGCGGACTCGATGTCCGCCGGTGTCCCGCGATCATGTCACAGAGCTGCAGAAGGGGGGGATGCCTGTGTAAACAAATATCTCCCTGTTCTGCCTAGTGATAGGACCCTGTCATCGGGACCAGCGATCGGTGTCGTGTCACAGTAAGCCCAGCTCCCCACAGTTAGAATCACTCCCTAGGACACACTTAACCCCTTTAACGCCCCCTAGTGGTTAACCCCTTCCCTGCCAGTGTCATTTACACAGTAATCAGTGCATTTTTATAGTGTCAAAAGTGTCTGATGTGTCCACCATAATGTCGCAGTCACGATAAAAATCACTGATCGCCGCCATTACTAGTAAAAGAAAAAATTATTAATAAAAATGCCATTAAACCTTTCCCTTATTTTGTAGATGCTATAACTTTTGCGCAAACCAATCAATAAACGCTTATTGCAATTTTTTTTTACCAAATATGTGTAGAAGAATATGTATCGGCCTAAACTGAGGAAAACATTTAGTTTTTTATATTTCTTTGGGGGATATTTATTATAGCAAAAAGTAAAAAATATATCGTATATACTCGAGTATAAGCAGACCCAAATACAGTATAAGCCAAGGGAAACCTAATTTTACCACAAAAACTGGGAAAACTTATTGACTCGAGTATAAGCCTAGGGTGTCCATCTGCATGCCTCACTGTGCCCATGTGTATGCCTCACTGTGCCTCACTGTGTCCATGCCTCACTGTGCCCATGCCTCACTGTGCCTCACTGTGTCCATGCCTCACTGTGCCCATGCTTCACTGTGCCCATGCCTCACTGTGCCCATGCCTCACTGTGTCCATGACTAGAGTGATGTTTAACATGGGAGTCTATGGAATGTGTGCCAAATTCCTGGTCCTGGGGACCTACGACTGTCCGGTACCGGGTCCCCAACGTCACCAGAGAAATGACCGTTTAACATGGGAGTCTACGGAAGGGGTGCCCGGCTTTGATAAATCGGTGCTCCCCGGCCGTAGGTCCCCCGGACAACAAACTTTGCACACTTGTAGAGAAAGAGTGGAGCTACGCAAAGTCCGGGAGATCAGGCGCAAAAGGTGACTCGAGTATAAGCAGAGGGGGGCATTTTCAGCACAAAAAAAATGTATACGGTAGCTTTTTTTTCAAATTTGTCGCTCTATTTTTGTTTATAGCGAAAAAAACGCACAGGTGATCAAATACCACCAAAATAAAGCTCTATTTGTGGGGAAAAAAAGCACGTATGGGAGCCACATCGCACGACAGCGCAATTGTCAGTTAAAGCGAAGTGCCGAATCGCAAAAAAGTGCTTTGGTTTTTGGTCAGCCAAATGGTCCGGGGCTGAAGTGGTTAAACAATCACTTTAATTATTATTTGCCTGCTGATTTTTATTTTTTGTTTACTTATATTCTATAAACTATTAATCATAAAAAAAAATGTTTGCTTTGTTCGTTAATATTTTTAACATATATTCACTGGGGTAGATTTAGAGAGCAATTGCATCTGCGTAACCATAGTTACGCAGGGCAATTGCTTACTTGCCCCGGCGTATCGAATGCTCCTGATTCAGGAACCTCGATACGCCGACTGCAGCCTAAGATATGACTGGCATAAGGCTCCTTATGCCGTCATATCTTAGGCTGCATTCTTACGCAGGCCGCTAGGTGGCGTTCCCGTTTTGGTCAGCGTAGAGTATGCAAATTGCATACTAACGCCGATTCACAACCGTACGCACGCCCTGCATACGCAGTTTACGTCGTTTGCGTACGTCGGGTTTTGCGTAAGGCTGCCCCTGCTATTAGCAGGCGCAGCCAATGCTAAGTATACCCGTCGTTCCCGCGTCCCGAAATTTGAAAATTACGTTGTTTGCGTAAGTGAATCGTGAATGGCGCTGGACGCCATTCACGTTCACTTTGAAGCAAATGACGTCCTTGCGACGTCATTTACCGCAATGCACGTCGGGAAAGTTTCCCGACGGAGCATGCGCAATACGTTCGGCGCGGGAACGCGCCTAATTTAAATGATCCACGGCCCCTACGGGATCATTAAAATTGCGCGCTCTTACGCCGGGCATTTTTCAGCAGCGCCCACGCAATTTACGGAGCTACTGCTCCGTGAATCAAGCGTAGCGCAGGAAATTTACGGAGGCGCAGCGGCAAAACGTAATAAATGGGCAAATGTACCTAAATCTACCCACTGTACATATTTCACATTGAAAAAAGCATGAAATAATGAAAAAAAAAATAATAATTAGTAAATAACTTTTTAATGCTTTGTACCGTTGCTGACAGCTGAAGTGTAAATAAAAAAGTTGCGGTAGGCGTCGGTATTTGGTATCCGCGAGTACAAAAAAAAAGCCACTCGTAAAAAAAAAAGGCATTGGTGCCTTTTCCAAGGTATGGCGGCCATATGCATATTGGAATACCACCAGAGCTTGAAGGGTTATCTTGTCACACTTAATACCATAAGATTTGTCCTTCTTTTGACTCCTTACTAGCGGATCTGTGAATGATCTCTCTTCATTCCTGTGAGCTCAGTAATACATGGAAACACATTCCAATTCTTGATGACTCAAGGCAGCAGACACAAGTTGTAATTGTATATCTAGATCTCCGCTGTTGCCTTATCTCTTTCTTAGCCGAGTGTCTTGTATTAATAAGGCCGGGCACAGATGGGTGAATGGGAACGTACACAGGCAGTAGGCAGATGGTGGCCACACAGTAACTGTTTACAATGTCAAGGATGGCGCTGAAGGTTACCCAGGTGCCAGACTGCCCAGGAAAGGAGTTTACATTCTTGGAGCAGACGGAGATTGTTTTGTCTCCTTTACACCGTCTGAGACATTTGTTCCTTTTGCATGAATGCCATTTCTCTTGCCATGCATCTTGATTGTGGTAATCATGAGGAAAATGCCAAGGCTTTGCAAAGGCTCGCGGAATAAAATTGCTCCATTAGTTATTGCACAAATAATTACAGAAGTGGTATTGTCTGTATTCCTTGTACTAGAAGACCTTTATTTTAAATACTAAAATGTGGAGCTGTGCAGGGAAGCGTTTAACTACTTCAAGCACAGGCTAGTTCTAAAATTTCTCTTCTACATGGAGTAATCATATTTTTAGAGAATTACTCAGAACCCACAAACATTTAGCTAGATTCAGAGAGAGTTACGGCGGCGTATCAGTAGATACGCCGTCGTAACTCTGAATCTACGCCGTCGTAAATTTAAGCGTATTCTGGAAACCAGATACGCTTAAATTAGGCTAAGATACGAGCGGCGTAAGTCTCCTACGCCGTCGTATCTTAGGGTGCATATTTACGCTGGCCGCTAGGAGGCGCTTCCGTTGTTTTCCGCATCGAAGTATGCAAATGAGCAAGATACGCCGATTCACGAACGTACGTGCGCCCGTCGCAGTTAGTTACGCCGTTTACGTAAGAGATACGCCGGCGTAAAGATAAAGCTGCTCCCTCGGTGGCGCAGCCCATGCAAGGTATAGACGTCGGAAAAAGCCTATCTTTTTACGTCGTTTGCGTAAGTCGTACGCGAATAGGGCTGGATGTAATTTACGTTCACGTCGAAACCAATACGTCCTTGCGGCGTACTTTGGAGCAATGCACACTGGGATATGTCCCAATCACGTCGGGTCACGAGTCATTAACATAAAAAAAAAAACCCTGTTCCTCATTTGAATTAGGCGCGCCTTCGCCGGCCCATTTATGCTATGCCGCCGTAACTTAGGAGGCAAGTGCTTTGTGAATACAGCACTTGCCTCTCTGACTTACGGCGGCGTAGCGTATATGCGATACGCTACGCCGCCTCAAAGTTAAGCCAGTCTTTCTGAATCTGGCTAATTATATCTATCTAGGGGCTAGATTCAGTAAGAGTTAGGCCCCATACACACGATAGAATTTATCCGCAGATACGGTTCAGCGGACCGTATCCGCGGATAAATCCTCTCTAAGATTTCAGAGGATTTCAATGCGATGGCGTGTACACACCATCGCATTGAAATCCGCGCTGAAATCCTCTGCCGATGACGTGTCGCGCCGTCGCCGCTATTATGACGCGGCGACGGGCGCGACACTGTCATATAAGGAATTCCACGCATGCGTCTATTCATTACGGCGCGTGCGGGGAATCCCTTTGGACGGATGGATCCGGTAAGTCTGTACAGACGAGCGGATCCATCCGTTGGAATGGATTCCAGCAGATAGATATTCTGTGCATGTCGACAAATATTTATCTGCTGGAAATCCATTCCAGGGGAGATTTATCTGCGGATAGATATCCGACGGAGTGTACACACCATAGGATCTATCCGCAGAAACCCATTTGATGGGATTTATCTGCGGATAGATTCTATGGTGTGTATGGGGCCTTAGGCCGGCGTATCAGTAGATACGCCGACCTAACTCGGAATCTGCGCCAACCTAAGTTTAAGTGTATTCTCAAACAGAGATACACTTAAACCTATCTAAGATACGACGGCTTGCGCCGTCCTATCTTAGGGTGCAATATTTAGGCTGGCCGCTAGGTGGCGCTTCCATTGCGGCCGGCGTAGAATATGTAAATCACTAGATACGCCTATTCATGAACGTACGCCCGGCCGATGCTGTACAGATACACCGTTTACGTAACGCATTATCAGGCCTAAAGTTATTCCATCAAATAGCTGGAATAGTAATGTTAAGTATGGCCGTCGTTCCCGCGTCGAAATTCGAATATTTTACGTCGTTTGCGTAAGTCGTCCGTGAATAGGGATTTACGTCATTTACATCCGCGTCGAAACCAATAGGCCCGCACGGCGTACGTTGACGCAATGCACACTGGGATATGTAGGCGGACGGCGCATGCGCCGCTCCAAAAAAACGTCAATCACGTCAGGTCAAACAAAATTAACATTAAACACGCCCCCTCAGCCTATTTTGAATTAGGCGCCCTTACGCCCGCCCGCTGTAGGCTACGCCGCCGTAACTTAGCAGGCAAGTACTATGTGAATCATGTACTTGCCTCGCTAACTTACGGCGGCCTAGTGTAAACACGATCCACTACGCCGCCGCAAAGTTAGGGCGGGCTATGTGAATCTAGCCCTATATATATATATACCGTGTTTCCCCGAAAATAAGCCCGGGTCTTATATTAATTTGGGCAACAAAAGACACAGTAGGACTTATTTTCGGGGTAGGTCTTACCATGCAATGTGCTGTCTTCTCTCCCCCTCTCTCTCCCTGCCTGCCAGGAATCTCCAGAGTTATCATGCTTGTAAAATCCTATAATCCACTCTATTACTGTATTATATAATGTACAATGTGAGTGTTCCTGTAATATAATTGTGCCAAATACCTTTGTTATAGCACCATTCTGCGCTTCTGTGACCCGCCGGAGCTCTCTTCCCTACAATTATATTACAGAAACACACACACACATTGTACATCATATACTACTGTAATAGAGTGGATTATAGGATTTTACAAGCATTTTTAACTAGGGCTTATTTACGGGGTAGGGCTTATATTGCATCCCTCCTGGAAAATAACGCTAGGTCTTATTTTCAGGGTAGGTCTTATTTTTGGGGAAACAGGGTATATATATATATACACAGTGCCTTGCGAAAGTATTCGGCCCCCTTGAACTTTGCGACCTTTTGCCACATTTCAGGCTTCAAACATAAAGATATAAAACTGTCATTTTTTTTTAAGAATCAACAACAATCATCACTTGCCTGACGAAGAGGTCCTGTGCGACTTCGAAACGTTGCTTTTTTTGTGATGGTTTCTTTGCAATAACATTTTTTGGACGTTTTTTTAACGATCCTCGGTGTGCTGGCGAATATATTTACATTGTAAAATGTACAGTAAATATAAAACTTCTAAAACCATAAAGGTCCAAAGTTCAAATAAAACACTGTAGCAGCGCTATTCCCAGACCAGCGTCTGAAACACTTCTATATGTCCATAATATATAGGAAATCAGATGATAGTGCTGATAGATAGGCAGAGAAAATCTTCAATTAGTGCTTCCTTCACCAAAGGGGGCGTTCACCACGTGAGGGGATAAACCCCTTAAGGGGATGCACTCACCACAAGTAAGTAAAAGTAAAGCCTTGAACATATGTCTCTCTGTATCTCCTGGATGTTGCACTCTCCACCAGCCAATGTGTTTATGTTCAATCAAATCGCCATCACATGGAAACAGAGGGAACTCAAATAGTGTGATATTGTTTTAAATAAATGTAAGTTTTATTGAGCCCCAAACACATCCCTTAATACATTCAGCGTACCATAAATATAATAATGACAAGCATAGATAACAAATAGATGCCAGTACTGTGCCTGTGAGTCTTTCTGGCCGGACAGCGCAGTGTGCTAAGAGCAGACTTTTTTCTCCTGTTCCTGGTTCCAAAAAAGGCTGTACACAGTGTTAGGTCATTGGATTAGCGTCACGCCCTTGGGCGTGACGCTAATCCAATGACCTAACACTGTGTACAGCCTTTTTTGGAACCAGGAACAGGAGAAAAAAGTCTGCTCTTAGCACACTGCGCTGTCCGGCCAGAAAGACTCACAGGCACAGTACTGGCATCTATTTGTTATCTATGCTTGTCATTATTATATTTATGGTACGCTGAATGTATTAAGGGATGTGTTTGGGGCTCAATAAAACTTACATTTATTTAAAACAATATCACACTATTTGAGTTCCCTCTGTTTCCATGTGATGGCGATTTGATTGAACATAAACACATTGGCTGGTGGAGAGTGCAACATCCAGGAGATACAGAGAGACATATGTTCAAGGCTTTACTTTTACTTACTTGTGGTGAGTGCATCCCCTTAAGGGGTTTATCCCCTCACGTGGTGAACGCCCCCTTTGGTGAAGGAAGCACTAATTGAAGATTTTCTCTGCCTATCTATCAGCACTATCATCTGATTTCCTATATATTATGGACATATAGAAGTGTTTCAGACGCTGGTCTGGGAATAGCGCTGCTACAGTGTTTTATTTGAACTTTGGACCTTTATGGTTTTAGAAGTTTTATATTTACTGTACATTTTACATTGTTTTCCAGTTTTAAGCAGCAGCTTTTATCTTATTTGTTTATCTGAATACCTGTGCCCAATATCACCTCAGTTTGCATCTTAAGCGCAGAGCAGGGCTGTAATTTAGAAGGAAGGGCGACATCAGCTATTTTGAGCGAATATATTTACATGATTTATTTTCCAGTTCCCAGCTGGTGATCGCTTCAGCACCCTCTTCTTTTATTGGCTGTTCTCCAGGAAGGTGTGCAATTGGAATATTTATTGATTCAACAACAAGTGGGACACAATCATGAAGTGGAACGAAATGTATTGGATATTTCAAAGTTTTTTAACAAATAAAAAACTGAAAAATTGGGCGTGCAAAATTATTCAGCCCCCTTAAGTTAATACTTTGTAGCGCCACCTTTTGCTGCGATTACAGCTGTAAGTCGCTTGGGGTATGTCTCTATCAGTTTTGCACATCAAGAGACTGAAATTTTTGCCCATTCCTCCTTGCAAAACCGCTCGAGCTCAGTGAGGTTGGATGGAGAGCGTTTGTGAACAGCAGTTTTCAGTTCTTTCCACAGATTCTCGATTGGATTCAGGTCTGGACTTTGCCATTCTAACACCTGGATATGTTTATTTGTGAACCATTCCATTGTAGATTTTGCTTTGTTTTGGATCATTGTCTTGTTGGAAGACAAATCTCCGTCCCAGTCTCAGGTCTGACTCCATCAGGTTTTCTTCCAGAATGGTCCTGTATTTGGCTCCATCCATCTTCCCATCAATTTTAACCATCTTCCCTGTCCCTGCTGAGGAAAAGCAGGCCCAAACCATGATGCTGCCACCACCATGTTTGACAGTGGGGATTTTGCACGCCCAATTTTTCAGTTTTTTATTTGTTAAAAAAGTTTGAAATATCCAATAAATTTCGTTCTACTTCATGATTGTGTCCCACTTGTTGATTCTTCAAAAAAAAATACAGTTTTATATCTTTATGTTTGAAGCCTGAAATGTGGCAAAAGGTTGCAAAGTTCAAGGGGGCCGAATACTTTCGCAAGGCACAGTGTGTATATAGATTTATATATATATATATATATATATATATATATATAAATAAAATCAGGGCACAAGTCCTGTGGGAACGGAGTCCCTGCACTTTTTTCACAGCAGGAACACAGTTTCCCTTTGCAGGACTAGAGCAGCCGAGCCGCCCGAGCCGATCCTTCACTAAGCGGCGATGCCCAGCTCGAGTCGCTGTCAGGGGCAGGCGAACCTTAGTAATCCTTTATGTAGCGGGGTCATACTATCAAGGGACGATTTGATAGTTATGTATGCATAAATCCCCCGGGAGTTCCAGTCAAGTTGTACATATGTGTTTACTTTTTCATAACGCAATGCATTGTGGGATTTGATGGATTGGGAGAAACAGACTCCAATGACATTAGTAGCAATAGACTACAGTACCCACAATGCATCGGCTTCCCAGAGAACATTGCACCCCCGCACAGATTTATGGGGGAGGTTACTTAAAAGCAGGGAGGAGCTGAACTCGCTCTCTTGGGACCTGCATCTCTCCCTCTGCGGAGCAGAGGAGAGCACTACGGCTAAGCAGTTAGGCCTGAAGCCTGAGAAGGGATCTATCTGGAGACCAACCATTCGGAGAGGGACCAGACCAAGTACCCCCAGCTTGCGCTTCCAGGAAACCGAAGAAACTCGCCAGCTGACGATCGTAGCAGTGGAGAGCCAGAGACTGTGTGTGTTGTGGAGCGGTGACTGATTGGCGCGTCTTTTCGTGAGGAACGCAGGCGGACTAGACCTGCTCGGGTGAGAGGGCACTTGCCCAACTTTCAATACTGCCTCAGCCTTATGATTTATGGCACCTAACATGTCTGAGCCACACATTGCTTACTGACTTAGCCTCGAGGCCTACCATTTGAGAGTCACGCTAGCTATACTGACTGATGCTGACTGGAGGATCGGTCCGCAAGTACCGGTGTTCATCATACCCTTTTTGACTGAGTTTAACTTCCCCTTTGGATTACAACTAAACTAAGTGCACCGTTTCATCATAGACTTCATCATTGAGGAGCATTTTTGAGGCTGTTTAGACCAGGCCTGGTCAAAGTTATCTGCACTTGTATTTTACAGAACTGCCCACTAGGGGGAGCTCGCGAGCGTAGACTATCCTAAGTTTTTTTTAGACTCATTTACATTAACATTTTAGATTTGTTTTACTGACTCCTGCAGGGACGCCTGCAGAGTCCTCTATACACGTTTATGTGTGTTTGATCTGCTGTTCATTCATTTACCCTCTTTATTGCCAAGTAAAGTTCTTCTTGGTTTACTGTTTCAATTGTGTGAGGTATATTTGCTCCTGAGAACTACACTCAAGAAAAGGTAATAACATTACTGCATATTTTACATGTGTTATTGGGATCCCAGTTCAGAAGGGGACTTGCAATATATTTGAATCTATCTGGTGTGCCAGGGAGGGTTCAAGCTTATTAAAAAGGGTGGATAGATCAGAGAGTAGGCCCAAAATCAAACCAGCGGCTCCTTCGGGGGTAGCGCTACATTTATGTTACTGGCCGCTTCCTTTATATGGATTCATCGGGTAGGGTGCGGGTATTCCGTCACTTCCTCGATGCCGCAATATCGAGGAAGTGACGGAATACCCGCACACTACTTGATGAATCCATATACAGGAAGTGGCCAGTAACAAATGATTACTAAGGTACAGTGGATCAAAAAAAAAAAAAAAACATGCGGTTTAGTAATTATGCATATGAGCGTATCATTTTTTTTTTTTTTTTTTGGTGGGGGAGTGGATCTTGGGTGGGAGTTCCCACACTTTTTTCCCCAGGACTTGACCCCTGATATATATATATATATATATATATATATATATATATATATATATATATATATAGAGATAGATACAGTGGAACCTCGGATTACAAGCATAATCCGTTCCAGGAGAATTGGTAAGTATAAATGTAGGAGAATTGGTAAGTATAAATGTAGCGCTAGTGGTAATGTGAAAAACTCAAAATCAACTGAGTGACTGAAACAAGTAAAACAAATTCAACAAAAAGTCCATATAAGTAAATGTATAAGTAATGTGAAAGTGTCCATCAATATGAAATGAAGATAGATGCTACGTAAATCATCATGGAACCAAATTCCTTCCTTTCTTTTCATCTACTAAGAAGTAGATGAAATGAATGGAATACCCTTACCGGATCTAGTGGATCTAACCGTCAGCGACAGTAGATCATACAGGCATGAAAGCTCCCAAAACGAAACAGCTTCACTGGTCTGGCGATTCTGAAGAGCCACAGGCTTGACCTCACTGGAACCCGGCAATCATTCGCTGGAAACCTCTCACTGGGTAGATGGCAATCAAAATGACAGGAATGGACCAGAAGAACCGTGATAGCTCTTTTCCTTTCCGGCAGGTGTTAAAAAATAAAAAAGAACCAACATCCACAATGTAAGGAACGAGGATAGAACTCCAAAAAACTTAATCCAGCAGGACATGCAAAGAAAAAGAAAACAGGGCTCCCAATGGCGTGGTCAAAAGTAATCTGGGGTTTATTGTAATAAAAAACAAACAAAAATGACATAAAAGTGATCACAAAATCGAATAAAATGGATAAAAGCAATATGGGGGGTAGGTGTACCAAGCCCTACGCGTTTCATCTGAGGGGACTTCAACTGGGGCATCAGTTGAAGTCCCCTCGGATGAAACACGTATGGCTTGGTACATCTACTTCCCATATTGCTTTTATCCATTTTATTCGATTTTGTGATCACTTTTATGTCATTTTTTGTTTGGTTTTTATTACAATAAACCCCAGATTATTTTTGACCTGCACCGGGTGATTGCCGGGTTCCAGTGAGGTCAAGCCTGTGGCTCTTCAGAATCGCCAGACCAGTCAAGCTGTTTCGTTTGGGAGCTTTCATGCCTGTATGATCTACTGTCGCTGACGATTAGACCCACTAGATCCGGTAAGGGTATTCCATTCATTTCATCTACAGTACTTCTTAGAGTAGGAAGGAATATTGGTTCCATGATGATTTACGCAGCATCTATCTTCATTTCATATTGATGGACACTGTTTCACATTACTTTTATACATTCACTTCTATGGACTTTTTGTTCAATTTGTTTTACTTGTTTCAGTCAGTCAGTTGATTTTGAGTTTTTCACATTACCACTAGCGCTACATTAATACTTACCACTTTATTCAATTTTGTCACATTGCTATGTAGCAGCTCGATTTGTTCAGATAAGCGCAGTATTTTTCTCTTTTTTATGTTCCAGGAGAATGCTCGTAATCCAAAGTACTCTCATATCAAAGCGAGTTTCCCCATTCCCCATTCCCCTCACTGATAGGTGATGTATTCAACTGTAAGCAGAAGAAATCAAACCAGCTCCTACTTGAATATCACTGCAATTATCCCATGCACCGATCACTCAGTGTAATGTGGTAAAACCGGTAAAAAGTTCCACTTCTGGAGCCGTGTGTGTGTGTGATCGGTGACCTTACCCTAAAAGCAACCTGTATACTGAAATACATGTAAAACAGTTTTCTAGTTAGCACCCAATTATTTTATTAAATATAATTAGCTCATAACCCCTCCATCTCTTAGCTAGTTTTGGTTTAGCAACAAAAAAATAAATGTTTTTTTTTTTTGGGCATTTTATGTGTTTATCCTATTATTACATTCTTTTTAAAGGTATTACATTAGTAAAAAGAGCATTTTAAAAAGATACTTTAACATTTTTAAAAGATACCTTGTATATGAGAGTAGAAAAAGGTATGGCCAATGGGTTTCTAAAGGGGAACCAAATTGTCATGGAAAAATTGGATAGTGGACATTCTGTGGTATCTGCACAATGGAGAGGATGTGACCCTTAAAAGAAAGGAAGAGCAGAGTCTAAGCACTCACCAGATCTTCACCAGATCGCCTGCAATGAGTTTACTGGTAGGCAGCGGCAAAGGGTGGTCCATAATCTCTATGCACCGGCCCCTGATCTCCATGAGGGGCACCTGACGCATAGATTTCTATGAGGTTTTTTAACCTCTTCCCCACCGCGCCATAGACAAAAGACGTCTACAGCGCGGTGGAGTTATTCTGGGAGGACGTCCCTGGGACGTCCTCCCAGAATCCTTCACTCGCGCGCCCCCTGGGGCGCGCTCCTGGAATCATCTGTGAGCGCCGGGTCTAGAAGACCCGGCGCATCACAGATCGCGGTAAATCGCCGCTGATAGCGGCGGTTTACCACGTGATCGCTCCGTCAAATGACGGAGCGATCACTTGTAAACAAACCGGCGTCATGTAATGACGCCGGTTCCTCCCTCTCCTCTCTGTACCGATCGGTACAGTGTGAGAGGAGAGGGGGGAGAACAGAGGCAGCAGCAGCTGCTGCTGTGGCTGGATCTGTGACAAATGCAGTCACAGATCCAGCCATCCTTCCCTG
Source organism: Rana temporaria (assembly GCF_905171775.1). Classification (NCBI taxonomy): domain Eukaryota; kingdom Metazoa; phylum Chordata; class Amphibia; order Anura; family Ranidae; genus Rana; species Rana temporaria. The sequence continues at coordinate 20,019,900 of NC_053491.1, read as the reverse complement.
CGCAATACTCTGCAATAAAATCAATACTCTGCAAGATCCCCATACCCCCCATACGCTGCAATAACCCCCCCATACTCTGCAATAACCCCCCCATACTCTGCAATAACCCCCACATACGCTGCAATAACCCCCCCATACTCTGCAATAACCCCCCCCATACACTGCAATAACCCCCCCATACTCTGCAATAACCCCCCCATACTCTGCAATTACCCCCCCATACGCTGCAATAACCCCCCCCCCCATACTCTACAATAACCCCCCCCATACTCTGCAATAACCCCCCCATACTCTGCAATACCGCCAATACTCTGCAATACCCCCAATACTCCGCAATACCCGCTAATATGACAGAAACAAGATTTTTTTTTTTTTTTTTACAGAATTGTCAGTGTTTTTTCTTTTATAGCGCAAAAAATAAAAAACCCAGAGGCGATCAAATACCACCAAAAGAAAGCTCTATTTGTGGGGAAAAAAGGACAAAAATTTCAGATGGGCACAATGTTGTATGACTGAGTAATTGTCATTCAAATTGTGAGAGCACCGAAAGCTGAAAATTGGTCTGGTTAGGAAGGGGGTTTAAGTGCCCAGTGGTCAAGAGGTTAAGCACCTGATTAGAGACTGAGGCTCTAAAAAAGGTTGGGCTCAGGGCAAAGAGCATGGTGCCCCGAGCCCACCCACTTGTGACATTAGCGAATCAACATTCGCTATTGTCTTCCTGCTTCACCTCCCGGCCAATCGGGGCATAAAGCGGATCCTAAGACTGGATTGGCGAAGAGGAGAATCAACCAGATTGGCAGGGAGGGCTCGAGAAGCCGCAGAGGCCACTCACAACCTGGATGGGGAAAGTGCGGGGCTGTCGGACGAGTAAGCAAGCGGGTGGTGGAGGGAGGTTCGGGATTTTGTTTGCCCCCCAAAAGATGAAGCACAAGCCGCCACTGCTGATGGGTGTACCAAGTTGTGGCCCTTAGACAGCTGTGCAGATACTCCAGAACAACATATTTAAAGAGAAGCTGGGGACTTTAAGACTTGCAAATGTATTCATATGTAGAGATGGGCACGATGCCGACGGAAACATTCACTTAGTTTAGTTTTGGATTCGTTCATTAAAGGAGTTGTAAAGGAAAACATTTTTTTTTGCTGAAATGACTGTTTACAGGGTATAGAGACATAATAGTTAACTGATTCCTTTTAAAAATGATTAAAAATAGATAAAAATCAATCATATAATGTACCTGCAGTTTCAGTTTCGTTTTTGCATGCTGTTTCATGCTTCTGTGATGAACAGAGACAAAGAGCCAATACAGGGCAGTGATGGTTTGTAAAAGGAACCTGATTGGTGTTGAGGGGTTTTAGACACACAGTAATCACACCTCCTTGATTAGTGACCACAGAGAGAAGCTCCCATGACTTTTTTCATCAGGAAACAGACTGTTCAGAACAGAAAGGAATTACAGCAACATCAGAGCAAAAATGAACAATGAGGACATGAAACCAGGACTGCAGTAAGGTAAAGGAAGCTATTTAGCTAAAAAAAAAAAATTCCTTTAGTGACCCTTTAAGTTTCATTATATTTATTATGTTAGAATGATTAGTTTTCGGAATTCGTTTTGTATATTCGGATTCGGTTAGTATAGTCGTTGTTTTCTAATCAATTCAAATTTTATCTATATTCATCCTATTCTATTCATATTCTATTCTATTCTAGTCTATTCTATTATTTGTTTCTATTCTATTGCTTTCTTATTTTATCATCATATTATTATTATTTGACTTTTATATCTTATTGTATTTATTGCAATATCTTTCCATTTCAAATTCAAATGTATTTTTTAATTCTAATTATATTTCAAATTTTTCAAATTCGTATTTATTTAAAAAAAAAAATTAAATCTTATTTATTTTTACATTTTTCAAATTCTAATTCATTTTTAGAATTTTTCAAATTCATTTTAGAGTTTTTCCAAGTTCATTTTTTCAAATTCTTTATTTCATTACATTATTTCGTTATGTTCTAATTTATTTTGGATTTGTTAAAATTTGTTACAATTGTGAATCAAAAATTTGGATACATCCAAATCTCAGAATAACGAAAATGTCATCTGATTTTCAATTCGTAACGAGACAAATTGCACATGCCTAGTCATATGAAGGAACACTTCAAACAAGCTCAATAGCTCTGGTAAGGAAGTTAACACACAGTGGGGCAGATTCATATAGATCTGCGGATCTTTAGATCCGCTAGATCTACCTGGTTTACGATCCGCCGGTGCAATTTAGCGAGGCAAGTGCATGATTCATAAAGCACTTACCTCGCAAACTGCACCGTCGGATCCTAACTCCCCCCGGCGGAATGCAAATTCCGCGGCTAGGGGGAGTGTACAATTTAAATCAGGCGCGTTCCCGCGCCGATTTAACTGCGCATGCGCCGGGGCGAAAAAGCCCAGTGCGCATGCTCCAAATGACGTCGCTACGACGTCATTGTTTGCGGCGGGTACGTCGTTTGCGGCCATCGGTATTCCCGATCGCGGTACACACAAACGACGTAGAAAATTTAAAAATCGGCGCGGGAACGTCGGCCATACTTAACATTAGCTACCCCTCATAGAAGCAGGGGTAGCTATCCGCCGGAAAAACCCGAACGCAAACGACGTAGAAAACGAGCGACGGGCGGGCGTACGGACGTGAATCGGCGGTTTTCCTCATTTGCATATGCGACGGGTAAAAAATCGCGACGACACCTAGCGGCCGGCGGGAGATTACAGCCTAAGATTCGACTGGTGTAAGTCACTTACACCAGTCGGATCCAAAGGAGATCTATGCGGAACTGATTCTTATGAATCAGTCGCATAGCTCCGACGGTGGGATCTCACAGATCCGACCGTCGGGTCTCACAGATACGACGGCGGATCAGGAGATCCGCCGGCGTATCTATTGATGAATCTGCCCCAGTAAGTCTTCCCTTGATGGCCACCCAACAGTTACTCAAACCATAGAAATACAGAAAGGAGCACCAAACCAAAACCAAATAAAAAGAGTCCAAGATCATTTTTATTATTGGTAACAAAAAGTCATAAAAACAGCTTCCAAAACACGTTGGCTGTTTTATATGACTTTTTTTACCAACAATTAAAATGATCTTGGACTCTTTTTTCTTGGTTTTGGTCTGGCATTCCATTCTCTATTTGTATGGTTTGAACATCATGGGGCAGATCCACATACAATTAGATGGGCGCAGCGTATGTGAGATACGCTACGCCGCTGTAACTTACTTTTTGCAGCTTTGAATCCACAAATAATTTGCGGCGTAAGTTACGGCAGCGTAGTGTATCTCTTGCGGCGTAAGGGCGCCTAATTCAAATCGGCAAGTAGGGGGGCGTGTTTCATTTAAATGAAGCGCCTCCCCGCGCCGAACGAACTGCGCCGTCCCTAAATTTCCCGCCGTGCATTGCGCTAAATGACGTCGCAAGGACGTCATTGGTTTTGACCATCCCGATTCACGAACGACTTACGCAAAAAAAAAACCTCAAATTTTGACGCGGGAACGACGGCCATACTTAACATAGCAAATCTAACTATACGCCCCAAAACACCAGCTTTAACTATACGCCGGAAAAAGCAGACTAGAGACGACGTAAGAGAATGCGACGGCCACGCGTACGTTCGTGGATCGTCGGAAATAGCTAATTTGCATACTCGACGCGGAAAACGACGAAAACTCCACCCAGCGGACGCCGAAGTATTGCATCTACAATCCGAAGGCGTACGAAGCCATACGCCTGTCTAACCCGTCGTATCTTGGTTTGAGGATTCAAACTAAAGATACGACGCAGGAAATTTGAAAGTACACCGGTGTATCAGAAGATACACCGGCGTACTTTCTCTGTGGATCTGCCCCCATATTTGTATTTCTATGGTTTGCACAGCATATTTGTATTTCTAAGGTTTGAACACAATATTTGTATTTCTAATGCCCCGTACACACATGCAAGATTTCTGACGGGAAAAGTTCCCGTCTAAAATCCAGAGGGGAAAGCTGAGAACGTGCTCAGTCATGCCCCGTACACACGTGCGGGATTTCTGACAGGAAAAGCTCCCGTCGGAAATCCAGAGGGGAAAGCCGAGAACCTGCTTGGTCAGTCTTTCCCCTAAACACGGCCGGTATTCCCGACAGGAAAACTGCGATGGAGCTTTGGTCGGGAATCCCGGCAGTGTGTATGCTCCATCGCAGTTTTTTCCCATAGGAAAACTGCCAAAAACCGCCGGGCAAAAGTCAGCTAGTTTTCCCGGTGGGAAAAAAGAGAGCTGTTTCTCTTTTTTTGTCCGGCGGTTTTTGGGCAGTTTTCCTGTCGGAAAAACTGCGAGGAGCATACACACTGCCGTGATTCCCGGCCAAAAGCTTTCCTCGCAGTTTTCCCATCAGGAAAAACGGCCGTGTGTACGAGGCTTAAAGCGGGGGTGATGGGTGCACCAGGTTGCAGCCGTCAGACACATCCACACCTTTGTAAACAGGAATAGAACTGGACTGTGGTGCACAGTTGACAGGCAATATCATAAACAGGGAAAGGCAAAAGGTCAGGGTGGGTAGTGAACAAGCGTAGTCAGATGCAAGCTGAAGTCGTTAAATGGAGAAACAGGAATGCAGGAAATAACATTGGGCTAGGAAATTAACCTAATGACCAGGCAACAGGTGTTTGTCTAAGCACAGCTAAATAGTGAGCTCGGTTGACAGACTGGATGAAGACTTATCCAGCAACCAGATAGGGTTGCCACCTCATTCCTTTAAACCTGAACACATAATCATTACACAGGTTCTGAGGCTAATTTAATGCAGATAAGGGAAAAAGTGAGTTTAATTACCACTTTAATTGGCCACAGAACCTTTGTAAATCATGCGTTTGGTTTTAAAGGGATGAGGTGGCAACCCTACACCCAGCAGTTCCTATACCTCCCGGTCCTGGATAAGGGCATGATGTAGAAAGGAAGGAGAGACCACATGTTACCACCTTTGTGGATCTGCCCCGGCGCAGCGTATCAGAGATACGCTACGCCGCCGTAACTTACTTGTGTTATCTTCGAATCCTTAAAGATTTCGCGCCGTAAGTTACTGGGGCGTAGTCTATCTCTGGCGGCGGAATTCAAATCGGCGATTAGGGGGGGTGTTTCATTTAAATGAAGCGCGTCCCAGCGCCAAATGAACTGCGCATGCGCCGTCCCTAAATTTCACACCGTGCATTGCGCTAAATGACGTCGCTAGGACGTAATTTTTTTAACATAGACGTCAATTACGTCCATCCCGATTCACGGACGACTTACGCAAAAAAAAAAAAAAATTCAAATTAAACGCGGGAACGACGGCCATACTTAACATGGCAAGTCTAACTATACGCCGCAAAACACCAGCTTTAACTATACGCCGGAAAAAGCCGACTAGAGACGACGTAAAAGAATGCGACGGCCGCGCGTACGTTCGTGGATGGTCGGAATTAGCTAATTTGCATACCCGACGCGGAAAACGATGCAAACTCCACCCACAGGAATGTAAACATCCTTTGTGACAGTAATAAGTGGTGACAGGTACTCTTTATGGAGGGATCGGAGGTCTAAATCCCTCTTTTGCACTTCAAAGTATTCAGATTACTGTATATTTTTTTCAAAAACCGGCGCCATTGGCAGCCGAGTAAAACGGAAGTGACGTTGTGATGTCGCTTCCGTGTTTACATGCAGGAGACTGGAATGAAGCCGTTTCCAGCTTCGTGCCAGTCTGTCTCTAGGTGTCGGAAGTGGCGCATCGTAGATCGGGTCTCCCGGTGGGACGGGAGACCCAGTAAGAGTGGCGGAAGGCGGCGGGAGGGGGTAATGTCCCCTCCCGCTCCTCCGGTATAACAGCCGAGCCGCATTGGTTGTTATTACTGGAAAGCCAACCGCCCGCTCTAAAAACCGGTACCAGGATGATACCTGCAGCTGCAGGCATCATTCTGGTATAATCCCCTAAAGTTGAGGCCACATATATGCGTACGCTCGGCGTGAAGAAGGGGTTAATGACCATTATGAACCTAACCTAAGTTCGGAAGCCTGGAAGTGCATTATTGGTAGTCGGTTGCTCTGGTGGCAAACAGCCGCATCAGTTCTCCGTGTGTGCAAATAGGTTGAGTTTGCTACAAATCTGTACTCAACCCAAATCCGAAAAGCTCATCCCTAATGCTGCGTTCACACGGTCGGATTTTCCGTCGTAAAAACCTTGGATGGTTTTTCCGATGGAATTCCGCTCAAGCTTGGCTTGCATGCTCATGGTCACACAAAAGTTCTCTGAACTTTCGTCCGTCAGAAGAACGCGGTGACGTACACTGGGCCCATCCTAGGGTCACAGACGCCTGGGTGCAGACATTTTGCTGGCGCCCCCCACATGGGCGTGGTCATCTTACTAACTCCTCCCCTTTACAAATGTTTCTATGGCTACGACTCAAACACAGAGATGCTCCCCTAAGAAGTCTTCATCAGTGTCCCCCATCAGAGCCCCCCACAGCAGGTGTACCCCTTCAGAGTCCCCCAGCAGGTGTCCCCCATCAGAGCCCCCCACAGCAGGTGTCCCCCATCAGAGCCCCCCACAGCAGGTGTCCCCCAGCAGGTGTCCCCCATCAGAGCCCCCCACAGCAGGTGTCCCCCATCAGAGCCCCCCACAGCAGGTGTCCCCCATCAGAGCCCCCCCACAGCAGGTGTCCCCCAGCAGGTGTCCCCCCTCAGAGCCCCCCCACAGCAGGTGTCCCCATCAGAGCCCCCCCACAGCAGGTGTCCCCATAGATCAGTACCTGTCCAATAGATCCCTGTGGCTCGGGTGCGCTGGGAGCAGAAGCACATTACAGGGGGTGGGCATACGTGGCATCTTTGGTTACTAGGAGGGTGGCACTCGGAAAGCATTTCTGGGAGTGCACGGGATGATTGGCAGCAGCTCCGGCCAACCCAAAAGCCTCTCATCACACTGCCTATTGGAGAAAAGCCGACACACGCAGAGGGGGCGGGGCAGACAGGAGACTGCTCCATGCACACCGGACAGAATTAATTAGTGGAGCCTAGCACCGGGAACGCGTTTCGGTACTAGGCTCCAATGCGGTACCCAACCCGGATTCCGGGGACAGCGGGAGGCATGTGCTCTTGTCAGTTGCCAGCAGAGAGAGCAAGCAGGATGGGGAACCGCAGCACCGGACATAATAACGCTCCACCTCTGGACACAGACAAGGAGGAGGGAGGGGAGCACTTTGGAGCTTTGGCGCCCCCACCTCTGCGGCGCCTGGGTGCAGAGCACCCCACGCACCCTGCCTAGGATCGGCCCTGGACGTACAACACTACGATGAGCCGAGGAAATTAAGTTCAATGCTTCCGAGCATGCGTCGAATTGTTTCAGAGCATGCGTCGAAATTTTGCGCGTCGGAATTGCTACAGACGATCAGATTTTCTGATAGGATTTTTTTCCGTCTGAAAATTTGAGACCAGCTTTCAATATTTTGTTGGCGGAAATTCCGACAGCAAACGTCCGATGGAGCCTACACACCGTCCGGGTTTCCGTTCAAAAGCTCACATCGGACTTTTGCTGTGGGAATTTCCGATCGTGTGTACGGGGCATTACAGTGATAAACACTCGGGGCCAGATCCACAAAAGAATTTCGCCGGCGTATCTCTTGATACGCCGCGTAATTTCAAATTTTGCGCGTCGTATCTTTGTTTTGTATCTACAAAACAAGATACGACGGCATCTCGGATCGATCCGACAGGCGTACGTCTTAGTACACCGTCGGATCTTAGGTGCAATTTTTCGGCGGCCGCTAGGTGGCGTTCCCGTCAAATTCTGCGTTGAGTATGCAAATTAGCTTGTTACGGCGATCCAAGAACGTACGTCAGGCCGGCGCATTTTTTTTATGTCATTTGCATTTGGGTTTTTCCGGCGTATAGTTACCCCTGCTATTATGATGCGTACTCAATGTTAAGTATGGCCGTCGTTCCCGCCTCGCATTTTGAATTTTTTACGTCGTTTGCGTAAGTCGTTCGCGAATAGGGATTTGCGTAGAATGACATCACCGTCTTAGAACATTGGCTTGTTCCGGTTTGATTTCGAGCATGCGCACTGGGATACCCCCACGGATGGCGCATGCCCCGTTAAAAAAAAACATTGTTTACGTCGGGTCACGACGTATTTACATAAAACACGCCCCCATTACATCCATTTGAATCCCACGCCCTTACGCCGCCAAAGATACACTACGCCGCCGTAACTTACGGCGTGAATTCTTTGAGGATTCAAAAAAAATAAAATTACGGCGGCGTAGTGTATCTTAGATACGCTGCGCCCGGCGGAAAGATGCGCGGAGGTACGTGGATCTGCCCCTCGCTGTGTTCGGTGAATGCTCCTAACAATAAATAGCAATCACGTGGTCAATATTATCGTATTCTCTGCTCTTTCTAGGACCCCGGCCCGTACCGCGTGCCATCAGGTGCGTGTAAAGGTGCGCTCCATCCTTATATTAAATCCAGCAGAATTATTTTCCCAGCTAAAAGGGTAGTGATTATCCTTGAGTCACGGTTAGGATTACAAAACATTTAGTTTTAATAGGCGTTATTATGTCCGTATAAAAAAAAAAAGAACCGTGTCCATTCCGGAAGAAGGGATTTGGAATATGAATCACTCATGTGAACCAGAGAAGGGACTCAGTTTCGCCCCCCCCCCCCCTCTGTATCCTAAATGTGGGTCTGTCCTAACATAGCCTTCCCAGCTCCCGGCAGAACGAAAACTCCGAACCACCTCTTAGAGAGCCACATACTTTTCCCATGACATATGAGGAAGCGAGGGTTGGAAAAAAGACCTGGGCTGGGTTCCTGGCATGGAAGGATAGAGATTGGGGAAAGATAGAGGTAGACGCCGAGATCTGAATGGCGCGCTGATTTCCCTGGAAATAACATTCGTTCCGGAACAGGATGGAGCTAGATGGAGTTCAGATACCTCCAGGTTATAGTGATTTGTATGGATCTGCTTGCGGTACATCAGTGTTGCCAACCTACCAGATTGAAATTTAATGGCACGACACCCGAAAATTTACTGGCGCAGCCACGTTTTTACTGCCATTTCACAAAAGCTACTAAATTACATTTTAGGTGCAAATTTGAGTATTTAGGCTACAAACAAGTACGCTTGGCAAATGTGATTTAAGGTAGATATTAAGGTAAAAAAACATATTTTTGTTATTTTCGATATAATAAGGGCAAATTATTTAGTCACATCACCCCCTGCCTCATCCCTCTCTGCCACCAACACCCCCTGCCTTCACCCCCCTCTGCGGTGCCACAATCTCCCTCTGCCTCCAATTTCCCTCTGCCTCCAATCTCCTCCTGCCTCCATTGTCCCCTGTCTCCATCTACCTCTGCAGTGCCACCAACAACCCCTGTCTCCATCCCCCACCCTCTGCAGTGCCACCATCCCCCTCTGCGGTGCCACCAATACCCCCTGCCTCCAATCACCCCCTGCCTCCATCGTCCCCTGCCTCCATCCCCCTCTACGGTGCCACCAACAACCCCTGCCTCCAATCACCCCCTGCCTCCATCCCCCTCTGCGGTGCCACCAACACCCCCTTCCTCCAATCACCCCCTGCCACTAACACCCCCTGCCTCCCATTTTCCCCCTGCCTCCATCCCCCTCTACGGTGCCACCAACAACCCCTGTCTCCATCCCCCACCCTCTGCGGTGCCACCATCCCCCTCTGCAGTGCCACCAACACCCCCTTGCCTCCAATCACCCCCTGCCTCCATCGTCCCCTGCCTCCATCCCCCTCTACGGTGCCACCAACAACCCCTGTCTCCATCCCCCACCCTCTGCGGTGCCACCATCCCCCTCTGCAGTGCCACCAACACCCCCTTGCCTCCAATCACCCCCTGCCACTAACACTCCCTGCCTCCAACCTCCCCCTGCCTCCAATCTCCCCCTGCCTCCAATCTCCCCCTGCCTCCATCCCCCTCTGCGGTGCCACCGCAGCCACCATCACCCCCTGCTTCCAATCTCCATGCGCAGTTCCAAGCCGAACCGATCTCTGCTATTTTTACTGGCACATTCCCGCAACCACGGACATTTACGAACGGAGGAAAAAAGTGCCCCGTTTTTACGAACTGTCCGTAAAAATACGGACGGTTGGCAACACTGCGGTACATCCAAGCCAACGACGGAAGGGTTAAACGCCTGGGTTTAATAAAGTTTAAAAGTAAAAAAAACAAATGAGAATTTAAAAATCCATTCTACGAAACACACTTGAACCGACTCAACTCATTGCAGTGATTTGACATTCGAAAGCCAGGCCAAGAATAACACCATGCGGCACATTGTATAGGGATGGAACACCTGTGATCCCCGCCTGCCAAGGTGCCCACCGGGCCAAGCTGGTACAAGAAGTGATTATTTCTGGGTGTTGTCAGATGTCAGCACACTTCGCTGAGCAGATCTCCACCCGAGGGCCCGAAAACAAATCTACATTCCTAGCAAACAGAATGCACAGCACACGAGAACTTCAGGGTCCTGATATAAAGAGACCGAGCCAGCAGGGGATCCGATTGGCCAAAGTTCATTTAACCACTTAAGACCCGGACCAAAATGCAGGTAAAGGCCAGTTTTTGCGATTCGGCACTGCTTCGCTTTAACTGACAATTGCGCAGTCGTGCAACGTGGCTCCCAAACGAAATTGGCGTCCTTTTTTCCCCACAAATAGAGCTTTCTTTTGGTGGTATTTGATCACCTCTGCGGTTTTTATTTTTTGGGCTATAAACAAAAATAGAGCGACAATTCCGAAAAAAATGCAATATTTTTTCCTTTTTGCTACCGTATAATAAATATCCCCCAAAAATATATATAAAAAAAACGTTTTTTTTTCCCCAGTTTAGGCCGATACGTATTCTTCTACATATTTTTGGAGAAAAAAAAAATCGCAATAAGCGTTTATCGATTGGTTTGCGCAAAATTTATAGGGGCAGATCCTCGTACAATTGCATGGGCGCAGCGTATGTGAGATACGCTACGCCGCTGTAACTTACTTTTTTAATCTTTGAATCCACAAAGAATTTGCGCCGTAAGTTACGGCGGCGTAGTGTATCTCTCGCGACGTAACGGTGCGTAATTCAAATCGGCGAGTAGGGGGCGTGTTTCATTTAAATTAAGCGCGTCCCCGCGCCGAACGAACTGCGCATGCGCCGTCCCTAAATTTCCCGCTGTGTATTGCGCTAAATGACGTCGCAAGGACGTTATTGTTTTGACGTGGACGTAAATTACGTCCAGCCCCATTCACGGACGACTTACGCAAACAAAAAAAAATATTTTCAAATTTGGCGCGGGAACGACGGCCATACTTAACATTGCGTACGCCACCAAATAGCAGCTTTAACTATACGCCGAAAAAAGCCGAACGGAAACGACGTAAAAGAATGCGACGGCCGCTCGTACGTTCGTGGATCGTCGGAAATAGCCAATTTGCATATTCGACGCGGATTACGACGGGAACGCCACCCAGCGGACGCCGAAGAATTGCATCTAAGATCCGAAGGCATACGAAGACGTACGCCTGTCGGATCGAACCCAGATGCCGTCGTATCTTGGTTTGAGGATTCAAAACAAAGATACAAAGCAGGAAATTTGAAAGTACGCCGGCGTATCAGTAGATACGCCGGCGTACTCGCTCTGCGGATCTGCCCCCTAGTGTTTTCAAAATAGGGGATAGTTTTATTGCATTTTTATTATTATATTTTTTTTTTTACTACTAATGGCGGCAATCAGCGATATTTTTCGTGACCGCGACATTATGGCGGACACATCGGACAATTTTGACACGTTTTTGGGACAATTGTAATTTTCACAGCAAAAAGTGCTATATAAAAATGCATTGTTTACTGTGAAAATGACAATTGCAGTTTGGGAGTTAACCACAAGGGGGCGCTGAAGGGGTTAAGTGTGACCGCATATGTGTTTCTAACTGTAGGGGGGCGGGGCTGGACGTGTGACATCATTGATCGTGTATCCCTATATCAGGGAAACAGACGATCAATGACAGCGCCACAGTGAAGTTTACACACAGCTGTCCTCGTTCTTCAGCTCCGGGGACCGATCGCGGGACTCCAGCGGCGATCGGGTCCCGCGGTCACGGAGATTCGGACCACGGCTGGGCACTTAAAGAGGACGTACCTGTACGTGCTTGTGCCCAGCCGTGCCCTTCTGCCGACGTATATGTGCAGGAGGCGGTCCTTAAGTGGTTAAAGTGACGCTAAACTAAATCCGCCCACTTAATGGCCCTGTAATGTTTTTTTTTTGTTTTTACTGCATTTTTCTGCTTCATTGTCGAGCACCCAAACCTGTTCTTTTCCTCCTTAACCACTTGCTTACCGGGGACTTTCACCCCCTTCACTTTGAATGACAATTGGGCGATCATGCATCATTGTACCCAAAGGACATTTTTATTGTTTTTTTGAGACAGACAGATGTTTCTTTTGGTGGTATTTAATCACCACTGGGTTTTTTTCTTTTTTTCTAAACAAATGAAAAAAGACCAAAAAGTAATGGGCACTGATGAGGCTTCACTGATGGGCACTGATGAGGCTACACTGACAGGCACTGATAGGTTGCACTGATAGGCACTGATGAGGGTGCACTGATATGTGCCACCGATGGGCACTGATAGGTGGCACTCATAGGCATCACTGTTGGGCACTGACAGGCAGCACTAATTGGCAGCACGTGTTGGCACTCTTGGGGCTGCACTTATAATCAGGAGACTGATAATCAATGCCCTAATTATCAGTGTAGATGTCCCTTGTGTGGAATGCTGGTTATCGTCTCTCCTTACATACTTACATAGTAGGTGAGGTTGAAAAAAGACACATCGGGCCAGATTCACGTAGGTCAGCGGATCTATAGATCCGCTCGATCTACCTGATTTAAGATCCGCTCCCGCAAGTTTGAGAGGCAAGTGGGTAATTCACAAACCACTTACCTCCAAACTTGCCGCGGCGGATCGTAAATCCCCCAGCGGAATTCAAATTCCGCGGCTAGGGGGAGTGTACTATTTAAATCAGGCGCGTTCCCGCGCCGATTTAAATGAGCATGCGCCGTCCGCGGAATTTCCCGGCGTGCATTGCTCCCACTGACGTCGCTAGGACGTCAGTGGTTTCGACGCTTACGTAAACGACGTCCATCCGTATTCGAGAACGACTTACGCAAACGACGTTAAAAAATTTAAAATCGAAGCGGGAACGACGCCCATACCTAACATTGGCTGCGCCTCCTAGAAGCAGGGGTAAGTATACGCCGGGAAAGCCGCTACGGAAACGTCGTAAGAACACTGCGTCGGGTCCGCGTACGTTCGTGAATTCGCGTATCCCGCTGATTTACATATTATTCAACGTAAATCAGCGGGAACGCCCCCGGCGCCATTTTCAAATTGAAAATAAGATCAGACAGTGTAACACTGTCGGATCTAACCCCTATCTATGCGTAACTGATTCTATGAATCAGGCGCATAGATAGGACCAGTGTAAGTCAGAGATACGATGGTGTATCTGTAGATACACCGTCGTATCTCTTTGTGAATCTGGCCCATCAAGTCCAACCTATGGGCCAGATCCACAAAGAGCCGCCGTAACTGCAATATTCTGATTTAAGTTACACTGCCGCAAAATTTCTACCTAAGTGCCCGATCCACAAAGCACTTACCTAGAAATTTTCGGCTGTGTAACTTAAATCCGTCCGGCGCAAGGCGTTCCTATTTTCATGGGGCGAGTCCCATTTAAATAAGGCGCGCTCCCGCGCCGGACGTACTGCGCATGCTCACGACGTCATTTTCTCGACGTGCATAGCGCGGTTTTACGTTACGCCGAGTTTTGAGAATCGCGCCGGGTAAAAAAAGTTGCGTTGGGAAAAAAAAAAGATACGGCGGGAAATTTAAAAAAAAATAAATAAAATAACAGCGTCGCGGGTAAGAAGTGTCTACTTTTACAAGGTGTAAACAGTTTACACTTTGTATAAGCAGCCCTAATTTTACGATTGCAACGTAAGTATTTACACAGATTTCACGAAGCTAAACCGCTTCGTGGATCTCCGTAAGTGCTCATTTGCATACGCGAAGCGGCATTTCGACTCGAAATGCCCCCAGCGGCGGATGCGGTACTGCATCCTAAGATCCGGCAGTGTAAGTCCCTTACACATGCCGGATCTTCTGCCTAACTATGGAAAACTGATTCTGTGGATCAGTTCCAAAGATAGAAACAGGGATACGCCGGCATATCCCTTTTGAGGATCTGGCCCATTGTGTGTGATTATGTCAGTTTTACATTGTATATCCCTGTATGTTGTGGTCGTTCAGGTGCTTAAAACTATTGATTCCCCCCGCTGAGACCACCACATGTGGAAGGGAATTCCACATCCTTGCCGCTCTTACAGTAAAGAACCCTCTACGTAGTTTAAGGTTAACCACTTAAGGACCGCCTAATGCCGATATACGTCGGCAGAATGGCACGGCCGGGCACAATCACGTACCTGTACGTGATTGTTAAATGCCCAGCCGTGGGTCGCGGGCGCGCGCGACCCAGTCCGAAGCTCCGTGACCGCGGCCGCGGACACACCTTCCCCATTCTTCACAGTGGCGCTGTCATTGATCGCGTGTTCCCTGATATAGGGAAAGGCGATCAATGACATCACACGTCCAGCCCCGCCCCTCTACAGTTAGAAACACATGAGGTCACACTTAAACCCCTTCAGCGCCCCCTAGTGGTTAACTCCCAAACTGCAATTGGCATTTTCACAGTAATCGGTGCATTTTTATAGCACTTTTCGCTGTGAAAATGACAATGGTCCCAAAAATGTGTCAAAATTTTTCGATGTGTCCGCCATAATGTCGCAGTCGCCGCCATTAGTAGTAAAAATAAAAATATTAATAAAAATGCAATAAAACTATCCCCTATTTTGTAAACGCTATAAATTGTGCGCAAACCAACCGATAAACGCTTATTGCGATTTTTTTTACCAAAAATATGTAGAAGAATACGTATCGGCCTAAACTGAGGGGGGAAAACAAATTTTTTTTTACATATTTTTGGGGATATTTATTATAGCAAAAAGTAAAAAATATTGTTTTTTTTCAAAATTGTCGCTCTATTTTTGTTTATAGCGCAAAAAATAAAAACCGCAGAGGTGATCAAATGCCACCAAAAGAAAGCTCTATTTGTGGGAAAAAAAAGGCGCCAATTTTGTTTGGGAGCCACGTCGCACGACCGCGCAATTGTCAGTTAAAGCGACGCAAAAAGGGGCCTGGACGTTTACCTGCATATTGGTCCGGGTCTTAAGTGGTTAAACCTCCTTTCTTCTCATTTTAATGAGTGGCCACGTTCCTTGTTAAACTCCCTTCCACGGAAAAGTTTTATCCCTACTGTGGGGTCTCCAGTACGGTATTTGTAAACTGAAATCATATTCCCTCTCAAGAGTCTCTTCTCCAGAGAGAATAAGTACAGTGCTTGCAACCTTTATTTGGAACAATCATCAACTCCCGACCCGACTACCAAAATACCAGATTTCTTGTCTACAAGTCGTCCAGAACCTGGCAGCCAGACTGGTAACGGGGAAAAAACCCTGGTAATCAATCCCCCCGGCATTGAGGACTCTCCATTGGCTAGCCGTAAAGGATCGAGTCACATTCAAGACCCTCTGCCTCACCCACAAACGCACCTCAATACTTATGCGAGAAATGTATTTGTTCAGATCTACTTGCAAGGTTTCCACATCCTGCGGAGAATTTATTGCCCTGCTTAGTTTAGCATCGTCCGCAAATACAGAGATTGAGCTGTTCCCCCCCCCCCCATCCTCCAGGTGGTTTATGAATAAATTAACCACTTAAGGACCGCCTCCTGCACATATACGTCAGCAGAATGGCACGGCTGGGCACATGCACGTATAGGTACGTCCTCTTTAAGTGCCCAGCCGTGGGTCGCGGGCGCGCTCCCGCGACCTGGTCCGAAGCACCGTGACCGCGGGACCCGCGGACCCGATCGCTGCTGGAGTCCCGCGATCGGTCCCCGGAGCTGAAGAACGGGGAGAGCCATATGTAAACACAGCTTCCCCGTTCTTCACTGTGGCGCCGTCATCGATCGTGCGTTCCCTTATATAGGGAATCACAATCAATGACGTCACACCTACAGCCACACTCCCCTACAGTTAGAAACACAGATGAGGTCACACTTAACCCCTTCAGCGCCCCCTTGTGGTTAACTCCCAAACTGTAACTGTCATTTTCACAGTAAACAATGCATTTTAAATACATTTTTTGCTGTAAAAATGACAATGGTCCCAAAAAAGTGTCAAAATTGTCCGAAGTGTCCGCCATAATGTCGCAGTCACGAAAAAAAACGCTGATCGCCACGCCATTAGTAGTAAAAAAAAAATGCAATGAAACTATCCCCTATTTTGTAAACGCTATCAATTTTGCACAAACCAACCGATCAACGCTTATTGCGATTTTTTTTTTACCAAAAATAGGTAGAAGAATACGTATCGGCCTAAACTGAGGAAAACATTTTTTTTTAATATATTTTTGGGGGATATTTATTATAGCACAAAGTAAAAAACATTGCATTTTTTTCAAAATTGTCGCTCTATTTTTGTTTATAGCGCAAAAAAAATAAAAACCGCAGAGGTGATCAAATACCACCAAAAGAAAGCTCTATTTGTGGGAAAAAAAGGACGCCAATTTTGTTTGGGAGCCACGTCGCACGACCGCGCAATTGTCAGTTAAAGCGACGCAGTGCAGAATCGCAAAAACTGGCCGGGTCTTTTAGCTGCCTAATGGTCCGTGTCTTAAGTGGTTAAATAGGATTGGTCCCAGCACAGAACCCTAGGGGACCCCATTACCCACCCCTGACCATCCCTATTTATCACCACCCTCTGAACTCACCCTTGTAGCCAGTTTTCAATCCATGTACTCACCCTATGGTCCGTGTCAACGGACCTTATTTTGTACAGTAAACGTTTATGGGGAACTGTGTCAAATGCTTTTGCAAAGTCCTGACACTGAACTTCTCTGATAATAGGATGTGAAAAAAAAAAAAAAAAGCAAAAAAGTTAAAGAAAAAAAATGTTTACATTTTTTTACAAATATTGGGCCATATTCTGAGTAAAGTTACGATGGAGTATCTCAGGATACTCCATCGTATCTCTCTTTTTTGGCCCGTGTATCTATGCGAGTGATTCCTAGAATCATTTTCGCATTGATACGCTGAAGATCCGACATGTGTAAGTCAATTACACTGTCGGATCTTAAATGTAATTACTCCGCCGGCCGCTAGGTGGCGTTTACGTTCAGGTCTCATTTGTTTATGCAAATGAGCCTGATACGCCGATTCCCGAACGAATTCGCGTCGCGTAACCGTCGCTTAGGTCGTTTGCGTAGGCGTAAGGTTACCCCTGCTATATGAGGGGTAACCTTACGCCAGTCCCACGTAGGCCATGTTAAGTATGGCGTCGGGTCCGCGTCGTGTTTTCCCGTCGGGTACGTCGTTTTACTAAGTCGTTCTTGAATACGACTTTACGTCAATGACGCACACATCGGCGTCATTGACGTTTTACGCCGAGAACTGGAGCATGCGCACTGGGCTATTTTAAGCCCGGCGCATGCGCAGTTCGTTAGAATCGGGGGCGCGCTTAATTTAAATAGAAGCCGCCCCCTTGGATATACGCGGGGATACGCCGGGCCAATTACACTCCGCCGCCCCAAACTACGGAGCAAGTGTTTGGGGAATACAGCACTTGCTCCTGTAGGTTGGGGCGGCGGAGTGTAAATGGCTTACGCGCCGCCCGCCTACTTTATTCAAGAATATGGCCCACTATTATTTTTTTGCTTACTGTCACCAGTCAGAATCCCTGATCATTACTACACCAGTCATATGATGACGCTGTACTGCACTGGTGACCGTATGTAAAAAAAAAAAAAAGCGGTGCCTTCACCGTGAAACTAGTAGAGATCTGATTAATCTATGAGAAACATTTCATCAACAGATACTCCTTGGGGAAACCTTGGAGTGTTGATATACTGTGTATTTAACCGGTTCCCGACCGGCTCCTGTAGATTTACGTTGGCAAAATGGCACGTCACTTTGAAATTCCCTGCCGCAAGCTCGGTGACCGTGCCCACGGGACCCGCGGACTCGGTGTTCGCCGGTGTGCCGCGATCGGGTCACAGAGCTGCAGAACAGGGAGAGGCAAGTGTAAGCATGCATCTCCCCATTCTGCCTAGTGACACTGTCACTGATCGTCTGTTCTCTGTGATCGAGAACAGCGATCAGCTACATGTCACATGTAGCCATGCCCCCTAACAGTAAGAATCACTCCCTAGGACACGTTTTTTTTATTACTTTTTAGTAAAAAATATTGCTTTTTTTTTTTTAATTGTCGCTCTATTTTTGATTATAGCGCAACAAATAAAAATCGCAGAGGTGATCAAATACCACCAAAAGAAAGCTCTATTTGTAGAAAAAAAAGGACGCCAATTTTGTTTGGGAGCCACGCTGCACGACTTGTCAGTTAACCACTTCCCGACTGCCTCATGTAGATATACGTCGGCAGAATGGCACGGACAGGCACATCAACGTACCCGTACGTGCCTGCCTAGACGTGGGTCGGGGGTCCGATCGGGACCCCCCCCGCTACATGCGGCGGTCGGATTCCCTCGGGGGGCGATCCGGGACGACGGCGCAGCTATTCGTTTATAGCCGCTCCGTCGCGATCGCTCCCCAGAGCTGAAGAACGGGGAGAGCCGTATGTAAACACGGCTTCCCCGTGCTTCACTGTGGCAGCTGCATCGATCGTGTGATCCCTTTTATAGGGAGACTCGATCGATGACATCAGTCCTACAGCCACACCCCCCTACAGTTGTAAACACACACAAAGTGAACACTAACTCCTACAGCGCCACCTGTGGTTAACTCCCAAACTGCAACTGTCATTTTCACAATAAACAATGCAATTTAAATGCATTTTTTGTTGTGAAAATGACAGTGGTCCCAAAAATGTGTCAAAATTGTCCGAAGTGTCCGCCATAATGTCGCAGTCACGAAAAAAATCGCTGATCGCCACCATTAGTAGTAAAAAAAACATAATTAATAAAAATGCAATAAAACTATCCCCTATTTTGAAAACGCTATAAATTTTGCGCAAACCAATCGATAAACGCTTATTGCGATTTTTCTTTCCAAAAATAGGTAGAAGAATACGTATCGGCCTAAACTGAGGGAAACATTTTTTTTAGATATGTTTTTAGGGGATATTTATTATAGCAAAAAGAAAAAAATATTGCATTTTTTTCAAAATTGTCGCTCTATTTTTGTTTATAGCGCAAAAAATAAAAACCGCAGAGGTGATCAAATACCACCAAAAGAAAGCTCTATTTGTGGGGAAAAAAGGACGCCAATTTTGTTTGGGAGCCACGTCGCACGACCGCGCAATTGTCTGTTAAAGCGACGCAGTGTCGAATTGTAAAAACCCCTTGGGTCATTTAGCTGCATATTGGTCCGGTCCTTAAGTGGTTAAAGTGACGCAGTGCCGAATCGCAAAACATGCTCTGGTCTTTGGCCAGCAAAATGGTCCGGGGCTGAAGTGGTTAATCATTTTAAATATGATTTATTTGTATACTTTTGTCCTTTTTATATGTAGTAAATGAAATATTTTATCTAAAGAATTGTATCCTTTTGTATTAATACCAAGATAGTCCACCACAAAAAGTGTTGGTTTGACCTCACCCTGTTCTCCTATATGCTATATTATTATTTTTATTTCCCAGTTACCCTTTAGGCTCTCCTTCCACTTTAACCAATTAAGGACCAAGCCTCTTTCTGAGATTTGTTGTTTACAAGTTAAAACCTGTTTTTTTGCTAGACAATTACTTAGA
This sequence comes from Rana temporaria, assembly GCF_905171775.1. Taxonomy (NCBI): domain Eukaryota; kingdom Metazoa; phylum Chordata; class Amphibia; order Anura; family Ranidae; genus Rana; species Rana temporaria. The sequence continues at coordinate 19,999,954 of NC_053491.1, read as the reverse complement.
ACCCCCATACATTATACTTTTTTTTAACGAACATTCTAGAGAATAAAATGGCGGCCGTTGCAATACTTTCTGTCATTCCGTATTTGCGGTGTTACAAGCGCACTTTTTTGAACTGTAAAATAAGACAATAAATTTGAGGTGCATAAACCAGACAAACGAAACCTAAAATGCACTTCCGGCGCCAGAGATCAATAAATCAACTGATCCCAAGTGAAGAAAAAAGATGTAAGAAGGATGTGGTGGAATTATCAATAGTGTTTAAAATTGATAAAAAATCCTAAAAGCAGCTATTTTAAAATGGGAAACACCCACTAAAAGATATAAAACAAAGTATCATAAATATAGAACCGTGGTTCAAAAGATAAAAACAGCGCTGTTTTTATCTTTTGAACCACGGTTCTATATTTATGATACTTTGTTTTGTAAAATAAGACAACAGTAAAGTTAGCCAAGTTTTTTTTGATATTGTGAAAGATAATGTTACGCCGAATAAATTGATACCCAACATGTCACTCTTGAAAATTGCGTCCGCTCGTGGAACGGCGACAAACTTTTACCCTTAAAAATCTCAATATGCGACGTTTAAAAAATTCTACAGTTTACATGTTTTGAGTTACAGAGGTCTAGGGCTAAAATTATTGCTCTCACTCTACCGATCGTGGCGATACCTCACATGTGGTTTTAATACCGTTTTCATATGCGGGTGCTGCTCATTAGGGTTGTACCGATACTAGTATTGGTATCGGTACCGATACCGGGCATTTGCCCGAGTACTTGTACTCGGGGCAAATGCTCCGATGCTTCACCCGATACCTGGGCAGTCAGGGTGATCAGTGCGGTGGGCAGGGATGGACTGGCCATTGGGACTACAGGGAGTTTACCGGTGGGCCGATGGCTCAGTGGGCCGGCTTCAGTGACAGCAGACCGCCGCCCCCCTCCGCTCCTTTGTCTCTCCCTTCCCGCAGCGCTCACCTCCTCTCCCTCCCCGCAGCGCTCACCTGGGGGGAGCAGAGAAGCAGGGGGAGGGACAGAGGAGCAGGGGGGATGACAAAGGAGCATGGGGGAGGGGACAGACAGCTAACTCAACAGCTATGGCCTGGGAGTTTTTCACTTCTGCCTAATCTTGTCCCATAAGGGGGAGCACCGAACTGATTCTTTGTCCCGGGTGAAATAATGTCTATCTTCCTCACTGGTACTGCCTATAAGAGTACCAGTACCAGCTGTTCTACTCTAATAAAGCAGAATGGCTAGTGGCTAGTGAAGGGGAGTGGGGGATTAGGTGGCCGGGGGGGGGGGTGCGGGAGTTGTCCGGCCGCCATGGGAGAGACCTATCAAAGTGGGCCGGTCTGGATGAAGTCCAGGGCCAAATTTTTGTCCCAGTCCAGCCCTGGCGGTGGGAGAGTTACAAGCATCGATCACCCTGTATAGATTTCAAAGTCTGGCTTTCAGCTGCTTTAGTGAAATCAGCGGTGATCGGTGCTTGTATCTCTCCCACACACGATCACCATTGACTGTCGTCCCCCCCCCGCTGCCCTCGGGTGCTTCTCCTGACTCACCACTGCGATCGGTGAGTCGGAGACAGGAATCCGCCGGCCCTGGATGGTGATCACAGATTTCCAGCAGGCCAGATGGTTGCCGAAGTCTCTACGATCGTCGGGGGCCGGGCGCGATGTTATGATGTCATGCCCGAATTCTGCATTTAAAAAAATGGCGCCGCTTCGGCTGTGAATCGGTGATCATTTTTTGTTTTTTTAGCCTTCCCAGCCTAGAGGTGAGATGTGGGGACTTAACAGTGATGGAGGCCTATGGTAGTATCTCTATATGCCTCATTTAAAGTCCCACCCCTATTCCCCCTCTTTTTGAAGATGTGGGGACTTATTGACCCCACATCTCACTGTAAAGAGGACCTGTCATGTCATATTCCTATTACAAGGGATGTTTACATTCCTTGTAATAGGAATAAAAGTGATCAAATTACTATTATTTTTTTTAAAGTGTCAAAATAAAAAAATTAAGTAAAATGAACAATAATTTTTTTTTTTTTTTTTTAAAGTGCCTCTGTCCCGTGTGCTCGCATGCAGAAGCGAATGCATACGCAAGTCCCGCCCACATATGAAAACGGTGTTCAAACCACACATGCGAGGTGTCGCCAAGAACGTTAGAGCGAGAGCAATAATTCGAGCCCTAGACCTCCTCTGTAACTCAATACATGTAACCAGTAAAAAAATTAAAAGCGTTGCCTATGGGGATTTTTAGGTACCGAAGTTTGGCCCCATTCCACGAGCGTGTGCAATTTTGAAGCCTGACATGTTAGGTATCTATTTACTCGGCGTAACTTCCTCTTTCACATTATGCAAAAACATGTTACTTACTTTACTGTTTTGTTTTTTTAAAGCATGAAAAATTGCTGCACATATACCGTGCGAGATAAAAAGTTGCAATGACCGTCATTGTATTCTCTAGGGTCTCTGCTAAAAAAACATATATATAGTGTTTGGGGGTTCTGAGTAATTTTCAAGCAAAAAAAATATGATTTTTACATGTAGGAGCGAAGTGTCAGAATTGGCCTGGGCTGGAAGTGGGTAATATTGACGCTATAAATGATTTTTTCATGAGGAATGTAAAGAATAGTTACTTTTGAATAAAATGTAATAATCTGACCCCTACCAACACTCTAATATTATATCTGTATTTGTTGATATGATATATGATTTTCTTAGTTTTTAAATTTCTTGATGTATCAATTTCAATGTGCTTTATTCTACTGGTCCTGATGAAGCGGATAATCTGTGAAACGCGTTGACCTCAGAAGACTTTATGCACAGATTTTTGTAATGTACAATATTGATGGTAACTTGCGCTTTTTATACTGTGTAAAATAAAAGACAAAATTATTTTAGACATATTGTATGTTACTAGTATGCGTTTAGGTGGTGATGGGGGTTATATTTAAAGTTCCAATACCCAATTTATCTCTTTGCTAAGCTACAAGTCAGATTTTGGGCATCCCCTGCAACAAAAATAAAATTTTTGGTGAGATACTCCTAAAGGGAAATCACATCTGCAGGTCCTGCAGCTTTCCTCATTAGAGCCCTGCAGGTGCAGCAGCTGATTAATGATTATGAAACTACCCCCATACAGATTCACTCCACACATGGACACAGACAAACACACAGCTATTTCTTCAGAATAACAAAAGGCAGGAATCTACAACAATGTTGGTTAATATCCCTGCAATGTAGATACATCACTAAGAGGGGAATGTTTTTTTTGTTTTTTTTTTACAGAAGTGGAGTTACTCTTTAATATTACAACCTGGAGGCCTTCCATGTTGGTATGCAGAATGCCTCCAAAAATGTAAATTCCTGCTTATGCTCACTGATACAAGTCAGATTTTAGGCATCCTCTGCAATAAGAATTTCAATGTTGGTGAGATATTACTCCAGGGTTAATCACTTCTAAAGGGATGCAGACACTGCAACTTTTCATATTAGAACACTAAAGCTGCATTCACACCTGAGTGTAGTGTCTCTGAGCATTTTCCTTAGTTTTTTCTTGCTTGTTTTTATGCACAATTTTTTATAAAGTGTTTTTGAGCTGTGGCGTTTTTTTTTATTATCCAATAGAGAAAACTATCATCTGTTGCTAGGTATTTCCGCTCTCTTCACTTTTCCATCAGCATTTATTTATTTTGTTTCATTATTATTCGTTTTTTATTATTATTATTATTATTATTATTATTATTATTATTATTCACATAATGTGCTAGTATGCGATACATTTTGCCTTTACTTTGCACTTAAGGTTAGGTTAGGGGTTATGGCTATTTATTATTTATTTATTTATCATTTTTTTAGGATTGGGGTACTACTACTACTAATAATAATAATATTAATAATAAAAGGATAATGAAAATATAAAATAAATACACAAATACATAAAAAATAATGATAAACAAATACAATAAATGAATACTATGCAATGATAAATAAATAATAAACCTCTAAGCCTTAAAAAAATAAAATACTAATAAACGCATAAATAATTAACACAAAATAAATAAATAATTATTACTATTAATATTATTAATAATAATAATAATAATAATAATAATAATAATAATAATAATAATTATAACAATAGTAATAATAATAATAATAATAATAATAATAAGTAATATTACCTTCATTAATAATAATGTATTTATTTTGTGCTTGGATTTTGGTGTTTATTTCTTGATATTTTATTATTACTATTATTATTTATTTATTTATTATATATATTTTAAGGTTAGGGGTTAATTATTATTTATTTATGTATTATTACAGATTATTCATTTATTTATTAATTATTGATGATTTTTCTTTTGTTATTTGTGTATTTAGTTTACATTTATTTATTCATATAGTATTACAATTTTTTTTTATTCAAGCAAAAAGTCGCGCAAAAACACGCAACAAAAACAAGCAAATTACATCTTTCCATTCACTTCTATGGGGATAAAAACGTGCCAATAACGCTCAAATCTGCCTGATTCCAGCTACAAAAAATTTCCAGAACTTTGAGCTTCAAGCAACTTGAGGTGGAGATGTAATTTAGTTTTTTCTCCTCCAGGGTTTTGTAGCTTCGAGCTTCAACCACTTAACAGACCGGAAGATTTTCCCTCTTAAAGACCTGGCCATTTTTTGCTATACGGCACTGTGTCGCTTTAACTGACAATTGCGCTGTCATGCGACGCTGTAACCAAGCAAAACATTTTCCCCACAAATAGAGCTTTATTTTGGTGGTATTTGATCACCTCTGCGGTTTTATTTTTTTGCACTCTAAAAAAAAAAGAGCGACAATTAAAAAAATATATATATTTTTTACATTTTGCTATAAGAAATATTCCCCAAATGAAAAAATTCTTCATCAGTTTAGGCCAATATGTATTCTTCTTAAAAAAAAAATCGCAATAAGCGTATATTGATTGGTTTGTGCAAAAGTTATAGCGTCTACAAAATAGGTAATAGATTTATGGCATTTTTTTCAGCGATTTTTAGCGGGACTGCGACATTGCTGCAGACAGATCGGACACTTTTGACACTTTTTTGGGACCATTTACAGTTATACAGCGATCAGAGCTAAAAATAGCCACTGTTACTGTATAAATGTCACTGGCAGGGAAGGGGTTAACACTAGGGGGCGATCAAGGAGTTAAATGTTCCCTGGGAGATGTTTCTAACTGTGGGGGGGGGGTGGGACTGACTGGAGAAGGAAAGAGATCGCTTTTCCTGATCAGTAGGAACAGCAGAGCCCTCTCTCCTCCCCTGTCAGAAAAGGGGAGCTGTCTGTTTCCATTGACAGATCCTCATTCTGGCTCCCTTTCCTGCGATCGCGGGTGGCCGGCGGACATTGTGGCCACCGGCTCCACTCATCGGGTCCCCCGCAGCGCAGTGGGCATGCGAGCCTGCTATGGCTCTTAAAGGAGCCGCCGTACACAGGAACGGAAACGAGCTGACCTGCCGCAGTATGATGGTGGCTGGTCTGCAAGCGGTTAAGCTACAAGATGCTAAGGTGTGAATGGGGCCTTAGAGTGCACCGGGTGATTATAATGAACCAGGCCCTCCTATTCAGAAAAAGGCACGGTCAAACAAACAGCTACTGTATTCCTTCAGAGCAGAAACAGGTAGGAATCGGCAACAACGTTTGTTAAAATCCTTTTGATGCTAATTGACCACCCAGAGGGGGGGGTGGGTTTTTTTTCTCAACAAATTGGCGTTACACTTTAAAGCAAAAATCATCTGTGCACATGAGATGATAATTACCATTTCCAGCCGTTCGACGCTTCTCTAGAAAATTGGCAGTCGGACAAATTAGTTCAGGCTTGCCCGGTTACTATTCCTTCGCTCTGGCTGGCACCGAAACTGTCTGCGTGCATCTCCTCATGCACCCGAGTCCAGCATTCCTGTTTGTTCACACAGAGACTGTCAGAAGTGACGGTGCCCATCCATCTGCCCCCTATGTTCATAAGAACCTAAGGCAGGGGTGAGCAACCTGTGGCCCTCCAGCTGTTGTGGAACTACATTTCCCACGAGGCATTGCAAGGCTGGCAGTTACAAATACTCCCAGAGGCATGGTGGGACTTGTAGTTCTGCAACAGCTGGAGGGCCGCAGGTTGCCTACCCCTGCCCTGCCCTGCCCTGTCCTGACAGTAATAGGAACTCCTATCAGATCTTTACTTCAATCTTTACCCCATGGGAAGGGTTAATCCCCTCATTTCCCATCAGGTCAGTAAAAAAAATATATGTTCAAAACATTGATTGTTTTGATCACTGTTATTCCTATTACAAGGAATTTAAACATCCCTTGTAATAGAAATAAGCAGGACAGGGCCTCTTTAATGTGAGTTCTGGAGTCGTAAAGACTAGTGTTGCTCACGAATATTCGTATTGCGAATATTCGGCTCGAATATGGCATATTCGAGTATTCGCGAATATCTCGAATTTCGCGGCCAATATTCGCTATTCCGAATATTCGCATTTTTTCAATTTTATTTTTAAAACAGATCACATCCTATCGACGTCTAAAAGCATTGCTGGTATGATTAGAGACCCTGGGCCGAGTAGCTAAGCTGAGGCGATCCTTTTATGTTGCCGAATATAAAAAAAAAAAAAATTGCGAAATTTCGCTAATGCGAATGCGAAAATGATTGCGAATTTTTGATAACTGTGGTAGGAGAACTCTGATTGGCTCTGATGCAAAAGAAGGACGGAGAAAGTATTCTCGAATATTCGGAAATCGAATATTCGGAATATTTTATCAAAAAAAAAAATGTTGTGAAATATTTTGACAACTGTGGTAGGAGAACTCTGATTGGCTCTGATGCAAAAGAAGGGCGGAGAAAGTATTCGCGAATATTCGGAAATCGAATATTGGTGATATTTTATCGAAATTTCGCGAATGCGAAATTGATTGCGAGATTTTGACAACTCTGATTGGCTTTGATGCAAAAAAAGGGTGGAGAAAGTATTCGCGAATATTCGATTTCCGAATATTCGCGAATACTTTCTCCACCCTTCTTTTGCATCAGAGCCAATCAGAGTTCTCCTACCACAGTTGTCAAAATATTTCACAACATTTTTTTTTTTGATAAAATATTCCGAATATTCGATTTCCGAATATTCGAGAATACTTTCTCCGCCCTTCTTTTGCATCAGAGCCAATCAGAGTTCTCCTACCACAGTTATCAAAAATTCGCAATCATTTTCGCATTCGCATTAGCGAAATTTCGCAATTTTTTTTTTTTTTTATAAAATATCACGAATATTCAATTTTAGCGAATATTTCACGAATATTCGGCTATATATTCGTGATATATCGCGAAATCGAATATGGCGTATTCCGCTCAACACTAGTAAAGACCTAAAAAGAAAAAGAAAAAAAGAAAAAAAAAATGTAAATGTCATTTTACTATTATCCAAAAAAAGGCCGGACTAAACAGACCCCTGACATCTCACCTTTGAGACAGAGAAAGGAATGGTGGACACAGATTCTTGAATTCTCTGTAGCCTCAGCTACACTGAAGATCAATGAACAGGAGACAGGGGCTCCTGTACATTCATAAACTGAAGCATTGTAAAAACAATGTACTATGCTTAGCTATCAATGGACACAGGAGTGATCAGTACCAATCACTCACTCTGTCTATTCAAAAAAGGAAGGGGCCAGTAAATTACATATTTACCGGCCCCTTCCTCCGCTCTCCATCCTGACACATGCTCTGTACCTGCAGCAGCCAGCTGGAGAGGGAAACTGGAAGGGGTGGGGTGGCACAGTGACAGAGGGGCCACACGGGGGGATAGGGTGCAATCAAAAGCAGGCAGAAATTTCTGGCACAGGGCGTATGTATTCCCCTTTCACTGTTGTCTCCCACCACATCACCTACTAGGGTATACAGTATGTATAGGTCAAGAGCCTTCCTCACTATACAGTCTTAACCACTTCTAGACCTAGGACGTCATATGATGTCCTGGACGTTGTGCGGTGATATCTGAATGATGGGTCCAGCTGCAGGCTTATTTTCTGCCGGCGATTCTGCGCACCATAAGAACAATCATAGCAGCAGTTCCGCCGCTTGATCGTTCTTATAGGCGGCGGGAGGGGACATGCCCCCCTCCCGCCGCCATCCGGTGCTTCTCTGGGCTCTCCCGTGCCATCGGGGACCCGGAGAACAAAACGGCCGGCCCACAACGATAGAGATTTCCGGTGACCAGTCATCTCTATCACCATCGGAGGCCCAGGCGCGACGTCACGCCCGGGTACCCGGAAGTAAACAAAGCCGCTATCGCAGCTGAAAGCATGAGATCTATAATTCCCCCCCCCCCCCCCCCCCCGATCTCATGCTTTCCAGCCTGGAGGAGAGATGTGAGGTCTTATTGACCCTGCATCTCTCCATAAAGAGGACCTGTCACAGTGCTTCCTATTACAAGGGATGTTTACATTCCTTGTAATAGGAATAAAAGTGATCAAATTTGAGTGTAAAAATAAAAAGAATTAAGTAAAAAAAAAAAAAATATTTAAAACGGCCCTGTCCCCGGTAGCTCGCGCTCAGAAGCGAACAGCATAAGTCCCGCCCACATATGTAAACACCGTTCAAACCCCACATGTGAGGTATCGCCGCGTGCGTTAGAGCGTGTGCAACAATTCTAGCACTAGGCCTCCTCTGTAACTCGAAAATAGTAACCTGTAAAAAAATGAGATTAAGTATCAGAGTGTTGCGCCTTTCCATGAGTGTGCGCAATTTTAAAGCGTGACAAGTTAGGTATCTATTTACTCGGCGTAACATCATCTTTTACATTATACAAAAAATTGGGCTAACTTTACTGTTTTGTTATTTTTTAATTCATGAAACCGTTTTTCTCCCCAAAAAAGGCGTTTGAAAAATTATTGCGCAAATACCATGCGAGATAAAAAGCAATAACAGCCATTTTATTCCCTAGGGTGTCTGCTAAAACAAATATATAATGTTTGGGGGTTCTGAGTAATTTCTAGCAAAAAAATATGATTTTTACATGAAGGAGAGAGGTGCCAGAATAGGCCCGGTGCTGAAGTGGTTAACTATCCACCCTTAAAGGGGTGGTTCACCCTAAAAACTACTTTTTCTTATTACACTGGCCCCCCACATTACAATACGATTAAGGCTATTATTATTTTTTTGATGCTGTACATACCTTTGTACAGCATATTCACACGTGGCATCCGGGTTGCGAGTCCCGCGTGAGTGGGCGTTCCTCACATGCTGGTGATTGACGTTTTGCCCAAAAACGAGCTCCCCCCCGTCGCGTAAGCCGCGTCACGATTGGCGAAAGGAGCCGAACGGCGATGCGCATGCGCAGTATAGCGCCGACTCGCCGTTCGGCTCCTTTCGCCAACCGTGACGCGGCTTACGCGACGGGGGGGAGCTCGTTTTTAGGGCAAAACGTCAATCACAGACATGTTAGGAACGCCCACTCCCGCGGGACTCGCAACCCGGATGCACGGGTGAATATGCTGTACAAAGGTATGTACAGCATAAACAAAAAAAATAATAGCCTTAATCGTATTGTAATGTGGGGGGCCAGTGTAATAAAAAAAAGTAGTTTTTAGGGTGAACCACCCCTTTAATCACTAAAATTGTAAAGGAGTTGGAAGCTCGGGCAACCCTTCCCCTCTCGCTCTTTGGGAGATGTCACTTACAAAATGGTGTCATTTGCACGTCTATTGTATCCGATGCAGACCATACCCCTCCTACTAAAGCACTCTGATGTGCACAATATACATACAGCATTGACTACTTTTCTGTGGTCTCGTAAAAAAACACACATAGCCCTGCAGAAACGTTGTCTCCCTAAGTCCGAGGGTGGTGTGGGCCTGCCCAATTTGCGATTCTATAACCATTCGTGCCTACTTAGACAGGGCTTGGATTGGATATCTAGAAAATCACGTTACTCCTAACACAAACTTGAGAACGCCCTGGTCTTTCCGCTCACCCTTCCAGCCATCCTCCATTCTAAACTAAGGGCATTACCAGTTCACCTCAGATCCAATGTTCTCATTAGAGACACGGTTGTTGCCTGGAGGGAAGTGCGGAGACTACTGCATTTGCTGGCGTATAAAGCCTCGTACACACGATCAGTCCATCCGATGAGAACGGTCTGAAGGACCGTTGTCATCGGTTAACCGATGAAGCTGACTGATGGTCCGTCGCGCCTACACACCACGTGTCAGAACGCGGTGACGTAAAACACAATGACGTGCTGAAAAAAAACGAAGTTTAATGCTTCCAAGCATGCGTCGACTTGATTCTGAGCATGCGTGGATTTTAAACCGATGGTTGAGCCTACTAACGATCGGTTTTGACCTATCGGTTAGGAATCCATCGGTTAAATTTAAAGCAAGTTGGCTTTTTTTTAACCGATGGTTAAATAACCTATATGGCCCGCCCACACACGATCGGTTTTGACGGATGAAAACGGTCCATCAGACCATTGTCCTCTGGTTAACCTGTGTACGAGGCCTAAGACTACCTTGTACATTTAAAAAAACTGGTAAAAAATCAGGGGTCGTCTTATACGCCGGGTCAGCTGTTTGGATGCCTGCTGGATGTGCGGTAATACTGTATGTAGCTTTGGCTACATACAGTATATACCGCTTAGCCAATCCCGGTGAGTGATGTATTCCAATGAATACAGAGCCTGCTCGGATTAGAGTATCAACCTCTGCCAATCCGAGCAGGCTACATACAGTAGCCTGCTCGAATTGGCTTTGAGAGTTAGGGAGGCGTGGGCTGATGATGTTACAGCCTCTGCCAATCCAAGCAGGCTTTGTATTCATTAAAAGAATACATCGCTCACTGTGATTGGCTCCAGCTCCAGCAAGAAGGAAGAAGAATATGGCTCCAGAAGGAAGAAATACGAAGCCTCGGAAGGGGGGGGGGGGTCATCTTATACAGTGAGTACAGGCAAAAAATCTTAAAAAACTGTAAAATTAGGTGGTCGTCTTATACGCCTGGTCGCCCTATACACCGGCAAATACGGTACTTGTCCCCAAGTATATCATGCCATTTAACAATTCAGGGTAACCCTATTTTCCTCCCATCCACTACATATAAGGCCTTTAACCACTGGTGCACCCGTGGACCTCTCTCTACCATGGAAACCCTAGTGCGCTTAAGACTTTATTGACCCTACTGAGTACTGTCCATGATACTTTTTTTTTTTTTTTTATACGGCTACAATCACGTCAAGTTTGACCCTCTCTGAGGAATTTTCATTGCCGGCATCGCACCTCTTTCCTTTTCAACAACTTCTCAGTTTTATTCAAACTTTTTGTGGATCTCAGGTTGATCCTCTCCAAAAGTCTTTCATTGACGTAGTGCTCCAGCGTGATGACTACTCTATCTCCATCTCTACTCTCATCTCATCACACACCAGTCGGATAAATACCATCTAGCAACATTTCAGAAGTGGTCTTCCATCTTCAATGATGCTGACCTTCCACTACCGCTATATCCACAATCTCATTGTATCAAAAACTTGGCCTGAAACTCAATTTAAAATAATACACAGGGCCATCTGGTCTGATAGTCCTACATATAGCCTTCTCCTCTAAGCACACTGGCGCAATGTTAATACTGGTCTTCCGTCCGCATGGGTATTAGCTACCTTCGTGATCGGGGGGGGGGGGAATCCTCCAGGCACAGTTAGTTCCCAATAGGGTTGCCTGTTTTTTTTCCCCCCATGATCCTGTACCAATGTCTGAATAGCAGGACGGGGTATTTAGAGTGAAAGTACTAGTCAGTGGTCAACTTACCTGTCCAGTAGGACTCTGTTTGTAAACTGCCATAACATAATGTGATCTTATGTCTGGAAGGACTGTACCCATTGTTTGTTTTAAAAAATCAATAAAAATCTTTGAAAGTAAAAATAATACAGACGGCCTACTTCCCTTTCCTCATCAACGCTGAGGATTCTACAAAAGCACAGTGCCCCCGGTGCTCATTACAACGTCCTACACTACTCCACTGCCTATGGGAATGCTCAACTATATCTGTTTACTAGGACTCTATTCTTGCATATACTGTATAACCAAAGTCACTAAGATCAAGCTGCCCAAGAATCCTCTACTATGGCCCTGATTCGCAAAGCACTTACGCCGACGTATCTCAAGATACGCCGACGTAAGTGCAAATGTGCGCCGAACCCACAAACTAAGATACGCCTAAAAACAGGCTTGCCTACGCCAGCGTAGGGTGGGCGCACATTTACGCTGGCCGCATGGTGGCGCTGCCATTGTTTAGCCATTCAAATATGCAAATGAGGAAAATACGTTGATTCACGAACCTGGGCGCCCCCGACGCAGGCTACGAGAGGTGCGCGTAAGTTGTACGTCCGGCTTAAAGTTAAGCCCCAAAAAGGAGGTGTAACCCAGCAGCAGACATGCAAAGATCTGCACCAAGGAATACAAGCCGGCGTATTTTACGTTGGACGTGTGTCTGGATGGGCGTAGGTTACGTTCATGGCGTATGCAGTGATCCGGCGTATCTTAGGTAGTTGTTCCGACGTTTGTTCCAACGTGGTTATGAGCATGCGCACGGGGATGCGTCCACGACACTACGCATGCGCAGTTTGTTCAACGTACTTGTCTGGCTCTCAAACCATCATTTGCATGGGGTCACGCCTCATTTGCATGGTTTTGCATGGGGCAAGCCCACTTCCACCTACGCCTGCCTGCGCCTTCGAAATCTACGCCACACCGACGCAGCTTTGGGAGCACTGGCTTCCTGAATTCCATGCTTGCCTCTCTGCGCTGCGTCGGCGTAACATACATTGATTTGCGCTACGGCGGCGTAATGTGCGCCTACTCTCTGTGAATCCGGGCCTATGTCTCTTTGAACCACCAGCCTCCTCACCATCATCAATGACTTCATCCAACCTCACACAATGGGCTCATCTGGGTCTGCTGGTACCTTCCGGAACAATAATGAACAACTGGATCACTACATCTCTACCACGCCTCTCGGCTGTGAAATGGACATTACTGTCACTGTTCAATCTGGAAAAACTCAACACTATCATATCGAACTTTAAATCGACTCCACGTTTCTTTGCTAGATGGTGAAAATGTATGGAGTTTACTATTTCACGGGAAGAACTCGCAACAAATATGCACCCTTTCCGATTGGTACTTGAAACGTGATCTGACCAACTTCTTAGGCAAGCTTAAATTACCAGATATGAATGAGCCCTTTGACCCCGCCCTCTCTAGGTCCCCAAGTTCCCAGGGGTCTCCCGGCCCCTTAAGACCTCCATGCTATTCATAGTTAGCTTTGATTTATAATCCAGCTGCCCGTAACCCCTTGAGTCTTTCACTGGATTACACTATGTTAGGCTTCCACTCCAGGGGGTACCACACTGTATTGTTATATGTACTATCTGTTACTGTTCACTGAATTTCTTCGTAGATATGACACTATGCCAGTTTATTACATACAGGTAAACTTCCCTTCCCTCCCACATCCTTTCCCCTTTCCTTTTCTTTTCTTCCCCCTCTCCTCCCTCTCCCCTCATTTGACCCTGTTTGGGTCCCCATGTATGACAAATGCCTGCATTGTAACTCAGGTCTATGACCTTGGGCCTTCTGGCTCCATATCATGTATCGGCTTCTCTTGTTTTGTTACTTGGAAAACCCAATAAAGATAAAAAAAAGAAGCAGGCAGAACAGGGAGAGCAATCGGTGCGGGGGAAGCAGTTACAGAAAATATGCTCTGGCGTTTATTTACTTAAAGTGGTTGTAAACCCTTTACAACAACTTTATGCTACAGGAAAGCCTATATTAAGGCTTACCTATAGCTACCCAGGATATCTCCTAACCCTGCGCAGTTTAGGAGATATCCCCTGTCCCCTGCATGTGCCGATGTGATCGGCACCTGCGCACTGGGGCAAACTGAAGCAATGGCACTTATGTGCCATGTAACAGGAGTCACTTTTGGGCACAGATTGAGCCAGGAAATAAAGGGACATATGTTGGATTGTTTTAACATGGACAGTAATCTACAATATATTCTTTAATGTCTGTAAAGAATATTCTGACCCTACCGGTCAATAGAATGACTCTTTTCAATGATTAGCCCTGGCTAGTGAGTTGTTAAATGAGGCTGGCTCTTGAAAGGCCTTTCATTGTGTGATAACACTGTTTAAAGCCTATTGATACTCAGGTGTTAATACCTTTCTGTCGGAGACAGACCGTCTGTCTAAAGATGCGGATTGAGGGGAATTCATTGTGTGATGGTGTTTTGTTGAATTCTGTTAATGTGGCTTCTCAGGTGCAGTGATTAGGTCATGTTAATTATAGACCGGCACCAAAAAGTCTGGAATGTTTAGCAATTAGCCATCTGAGGGTATATTGAAGCCCCCCCAGGGTGTGATGGGTGGGTGGAGAGTTTGATTGTTCCTGTGATCACTGAAACATGCCTTGAAAACTGCATGTAAACTTGAGAGCTTACCATTAAAAGTGTTCATACAGTTTGAAGCAGAGAATAGAGCGGTCAGTCTCATTTTCTGGGGAATTGATATGGATCGTGCCTGCTGGTTTGTCTGTGTGTCGGATAAGCTGTTGTGGGTTGATGGAAGGTCGTAGACGGTGGTGACCGTTACATGCCGTTATTGGCGGCTCCCGTGCGCATGCACGGGAGTGACTCCATCACGGCTCCGGCGAATCACAGCACCGGAGCCGCGATTACCGGAAGTAAGCCCCGGGATAGATGTCGCCGGTCGGAGGGGGAGACGAGGATGGCTGCGCTGGCTTCGATTTAAGTAATTCATAATGAGCCAGTATGCTATGCATACTGGCTCATTATGCCTTTGTCTTGCAGGTTTTTTTCCTTTTTATTCAACCAGGGTTGCAACCACTTTAAGGTAAATAGACTGTACACAATGCAAAGTCCAGTTGCTCCAGAGCTTAGTAAATGAGCAGGAGTTCTGCTGACTTCTATCATCCAATCACATGCATGCAAAAATGCTGTTTTTTTTTCCTTGCACGTGATTGGGTATTCTTTGCAAAGTGAAGATTTACCTCATTTACTAAGCTCTTGTGCAACTGCACTTGCAGGGTACAACTTCACTTTGCAAAGAGCACAGTCTATTTTTCTTTAGTAAATCAACCCCTATGTGTCTGTGTCTCTTCTTGCAGCAGCTAAAAGCCGGTGGGATCGGGAGAAACCTGCTTTCAGCTTCTGCAGAGAGCCGAACAGGGCATCCTTCTGTAATTGCCCCTCCACCCTGCTACATAGTTACATTGGGCCAGATTCACAGTGGAGATACGACGGCGTATCTGCTGATACGCCGTCGTATCTCTGTTTCTATCTATGCGACTGATTTAAAGAATCAGTTATGCATAGATAGCCTTAAGATCCGACAGGTGTAATTGTTTTACACTGTCGGATCTTAAGATGCAATACCGCGGCCTCCGCTGGGGGGAGTTTGCGTCGTAAACCAGCGTCGGGTATGCAAATTAGGAGTTACAGCGATTCCCGACGGTTTTTCGCGTTCGCTACGTCGCCGCTAGTCTAGTTTCCCGTCGCAAAGTTAGTCGTTTTTTTTTTGGGCCTTAACTTTACACAGCAATCGTATTGCTCTATAAAGTATGGCCGTCGTTCCCGCATCGAAATTTAAAAAATAACGTCGTTTGCGTAAGCCGTCCGGGAATACGGAATTACGCTACGCGCGTCGCCGTTCGAAAAAATTACGTCACGGCGCGCAATGCACGCCGGGAGTTCGGAAACGGAGCATGCGCAGTAGGTCCGGCGCGGCAGCGCTCCTAATTTAAATGGCACACGCCCATTTAAATTGGCCCGCCTTGCGCCGGAGGCCGCCGGCGTAGGTTTTCATCGCAAGTGCTTGGTGAATCAGGCACTTGCAATGAAAAATTGCGGCGGTGTAACGTATCTACGATACATTACGCCGCCGCTGCCCTACGTGAATCTGGCCCATAGTTAGTCAGGTTGAAAAAAGACACAAGTCCATCCAGTTCAACCACAAAAAAACTAAAATACAGTATCGTACAATCCCACATATCCAATTCTTTACCCACAGTTGATCCAGAGGAAGGCACAAAACCCCCAGCAGAGAATGATCCAATTTGCTACAGCAGGGGAAAAAATTCCTTCCTGATCCCCCGAGAGGCAATCGGATTTTCCCCGGATCAACTTTACCTATAAATGTTTGTACTCATTTATATTCTGTACATTTAGGAAAGTATCCAGACCTTTCTTAAAGCAATCTACTGAGCTGGCCAGAACCACCTCTGGAGGGAGTCTGTTCCACATTTCAGCTCTTACTGTGAAGAAACCTTTCCGTATTTGGAGATGAAATCTCTTTTCCTCTAGTAAAGAGTGCCCCCTTGTCTTTTGTGTTGACTGTAAAGTGAATAACGCAACACCAAGTTCACTATATGGACCTCTTATATATTTGTACATGTGGATCATATCCCCCCTAATTCTCCTCTTCTCAAGAGAGAATAAATTCAGTTCCTCTAATCTTTCCTCATAGCTGAGCTCCTCCATGTCTCTTATCAATTTGGTTGCCCTTCTCTGCACTTTCTCCAGTTACCCGATATCCTTTTTGAGAACTGGAGCCCAAAACTAAACTGCATATTCCAGATGAGGTCTTACTAATGGTTTGTACAGGGGCAAAATTACCGTATATACTCGAGTATAAGCCAAGTTTTTCAGCACTTTTTTGTGCTGAAAATGCCCCCTCTCGGCTTATACTTGAGTCAACTTTTTGAGCCTGATCTCCCAGACTTTGGGGACCCGGTACTGGGTACTTGGCACACATGTAGCCCCACTCTTCCTCTACAAGTGTACAAAGTTTGTTGTACGGGGGACCTACGGCCGGGGAGCACCAATTTTTCAAAGCCGGGCACCCCTTCCATAGACTCCCATGTTAAACGGTCATTTCTCTGATGAATTTGAGGACCCAGTACCGGCCAGTCGTAGGTCCCCTGGACGCCAAACTTGGCATACATGTAGCCCCACTCTTCCTCTACAAGTGTGCATGGGCACAGTGAGGCATGGGCACAGTGAGGCATGGGCACAGTGAGGCATGCACATGGACACAGTGAGGCAAAGTGAGGCACAGTAAGGCATGCAGATGGACACCCTAGGCTTATACTCAAGTCAATATGTTTTACGAGTTTTTTGTGGTAAAATTAGGTGCCTCGGCTTATATTCGGGTCGGCTTATACTTGAGTATATAGGCGGTATATCTCTCTCTCTCTCTGGAGTCCATACCTCTCTTGTACAAGAAAGGACTTTGCTCGCTTTGGAAACCGCAGCTTGGCATTGCATCTTATTATTGAGCTTATGATCCACCAAAACCCCCAGATCCTTCTCCAATACGGATCCCCCCAGTTGTACTCCCCCTAGTATGTAAGATGCATGCATATTCTTAGCTCCCTCTTGTACTGATTCCCCCTGCTGTTTAGGCCCCCCTGTGTGGCCGGGCCCCCTACAGGAGGACCGGTTCCCCCCCCCCCCTCCCTCATTGGCAGCCCTGCCTGCAGGATTCGTACAGTATCCTGTTTGGGGAGGGCCATTTCTCCTAACCCCCCCAAAAGAGGGATATATGTTCTTAGCCTGAAAAATAAAAACAAATGCAACCAACCCACCCAAGGAATAGTATGATTTACTACATTTTTGGTTCTTGGGTTTGCATATTGTTTAACACCACTTTGCTGAGTACCTTTGTCCCCAAGAACTTCCTGTGGAAAAAGAGTACTGCTCCAAGCCCTGCGACCTATGCTGTGCTCCCGCCCTGTAGTACTGACAGGTGCAGACTCTGCGCTGATCCGTGGAAAAAAAGAAATGTTCCTGGACTGCCGCACTCTCATAGGCGATTTATTGAAACAAAATGAACAAAGGATAAAATCTAGGGCTGTTACTGATCAAAATTTTTCTGTTCGATTAATCGTTTTTTTTTTAATCGATTAATCGACTAATTTCGATTAATTATAACGCACATACAGATCCAACTACTTTTAGCTGATCTCCTTGCAGGCTGATTCCCAGTGCAGCTCCCAACCACTGGAAACATGGATAGCAGGATACAAAAAACACACAAAGGCAGCGCTTGATGGGAATAGCATTAAAACTTTTATAGTCTTCAAGTAGGTAACAAAATAAATATTGCACTGGAGATAAAATCGATGTAGCTACATAAACTGTAAAAATGGTGCGAGTAATACCAAACGGTACTAAAAGCAGTCATAAAAACATGTAGCTAAGTATGATACTGGTATAAAAATGTGTACAACGATACCACTGCTGAATCCAGATAAGGAGAGGTTAACATCAGTCCCTCGGCATGTAGATGTCCCGTGAAGGGAACTATCACAACTCCCAGTGGATGGTTGTAGAATCCCAGGTTGATAGAGGGAAGTGATAGAGGGAAGTGTAACAGCCCTTGCGTGTGGCAGATAGTGAGGTCCCGCCGGCACACAGATATGAAAGCACAGCAAAGGAGCCATTCAGATGGAAACGCAAGCCCCGCCGGTGTCCGTGACGTCACCGGATCCCCGACGGAACTCCCTGAAGTCCCAGAAGCCGGCGGAGAGGTGAGTACCAATAAAAAGAATTTTAATCGATCAAAAAGATTTTGATCGATCAAAAAAATTAAAGATTAATCGATTAATTAAAAGTTAATTTGCACAGCCCTTATAAAATCCAAAGCTGTATAACATTCAAAAATGTATGCAACACTGCAATCAATGGTAGAAAGTGGACATAGGAGACAAAAAAGCCAACATGTTTCACATCATGGATAGATGCTTAGTCGTAGCCCGAGTACTTCCTGCAATTAAAAAAAAAACAAGAACTAGCGACTATAACACTTTAGCAGCAGCTGTGATCTTCATTTACCACCAAAGAGGACCGAGTGAGCAAATCTAAGTGAAGATCCTTTTTGAAGCATGTGAATGTCCGGGTGACTGGTTGTTTTTTAATTGGTCCATTGAATGTTTGATCTTTCTTTCAATAAGCTTTCCTTCAGTTCCTGGTAGGTAAAGTTCTATCCTTCTCCACCTCTCTCTTTTAGCCAGACGGGCTAATAGAAGGGGTCAGAGGAGATGCTAAGTAATATTTATTTTCCACGAGAAGCGTGTGTAATTAGTGCATGCCACAATAGTTTCCATTCAGCCAGCTCTGCACATCCGGCCATTAGGCTTGCAATATGAGAAGAATAGGTCTCAGGAATGTTGACAGTTCTCGTGAAATAAACAAAAATTCTTTTTTCTCGAAAATGCTGGGAGCGTTTGATGTCAGAACGTGGAAGGGAAGGCCACCTGCAGAACGCAGATCAAAACTAATTACCTTTTCCCCCCATCATCATTATTGAGTCGGTTGTTTTCAGATCTGGTACTACAAACAAAGCAAAAGAAAAAAAAAAAGAAGTTGTAATACTGACAAGTTCCAGATGTGCAGAACACGCTTTCGCCTCAAGCTAGACTTTATCTTTACTAATTGCCATTATTTTAACACCGATAAAGCATATATAGTATCTCTTAATAGCCAAAACTAAGGATAAAGCTACACAAGTAAAATCTAAAAGTATCCTCACCATCCTGTGTTAACAAAAACATGCTAACAGAGCAGCAGGCAAAACCATTCAATGGAATTAAAAGTGTTACTAAACCCAACAGTAAAATCAGTGGCTCGGATTCAAGTAGCAATTGCGCCTGTGTAACCATAAGTTACACAGCGCAATTGCTTACTTGCCCCGGCGTTACGAATGCTCCTGATTCAGGAACATCGTAACGCCGACTGCAGCCTAAAATCTGCGTGGCATAAGGCTCTTATGCCACGCATATCTTAGGCTGCATTCTAGCGATGACCGCTAGGGGGCGCTCCCATTGTGCTCAGTGTATAGTATGCAAATTGCATACTAACACCGATTCACAATGTTGCGCGAGCCCTGCGTACGCAATTTACATTGTTTCCGTACGGCGTGTTTAGCGTAAGGCTGCCCCTTCTAATAGCAGGCAAAAAACAAATAAAATCAAGCGCTCACAAAAATGAAATGTAGGAGATGGGAATACGCATTTAAGGAAAGGGAAAAAATGGTGAAACTCATGTGAAAGCTGAAAAGATTAAAAAATTATTAAAAAATTATTATTAAAAAATGGGCATGGAGAGAATTTTAGGGGGGGGGTTCTGTGATCAGATTCAGCTGTCCATGAGAGAGTAAACTGGAGAATTAAAAAAAGGTGTTTTTTTGAAAAAATGATTAGAGTTATTTGTGATAAAAATTCAGTCCATTGGAGAATTCATAGGACAGTAGCACAAATTGTTTTAAATTCAATATACACTCTTGCTTGGAGGGCTGCCAGCTGTCAAGAAGAAGTAGTTCTGAAACAACAATAGGAAAAACAAAAAGCGGCGCCCTCTAAGCGTAGTATGGAGTTTAATAAGGACAAACAACAACAATTCATATAAAGAAGTTACTCACAAAGATACAGAAAAATACGGGTATTGGAATAATGGTGTCATCTGGGACTGGCATCTGGAGTGTAAATGACTCTGCTGGTAAGATCTTCTTGCTTCAGGCAGCGTGATGGTACATCCACATGGTGGGGGCCGAGGGCGGTATCTCTGGGGGTCCCTGGATGGTATTGTGGCACTGTTATTAGGGAAGGCAGGCAGACAGGCAGAGACGCCACATTCGGCGCAGTGGAACGCAGCCGTGGAGCGCAAACAGCTGAGCGTCACTTCCGGGTACAGTCTCAGGGCGGTGCACGCGTTCGAGACATGCGTGTCTCTTCGTCAGGCTCTATGGGGGCCATCTTGGATGAGGGACAGAAGAACAGCTCGAACGGAGCTGATTGGTTGATACTACAAGACCCGGAAATCAGCTTTACATAGCAGGCAATCGAAAAACGGGGAATCGAAAAGCAGTAATGAACTATATTGAAAAATCTCACAAAGGACTAGTACAGGACGGGCTTAGAGCTGCAGATATCTATTAGCAATATTTATAATGTTACAAGAAAAAAATAATTATACAAGAAAAAAATTATTGAGAAGGAACATATATGTATATATAAGAAATATATAAAAAAATATATATGAAAAAATCCATACACACATAGAATATATATAAAAAAAAGGGAGATATACACATATATATGTGTGTAATTCGCAGCAACAGAATTGGGACACTGATTTTAGGAAAATAGATGTATGAATATATGGGGTGAAATACTCATTGGTGGCTTGATGTTAAAAACAGAATATCTGTTTAAATTGGTACACAAAAAGAGCTTTTTTTGAAAGGATCTATTTGACTGATACAAAAAAGATTATTTGGGGGTAGGTATGGAATGTGCACGCATAACATATATGTAGATGCGTGCACATATACAGAACAATAATTGCTCATGAATCAGTATCAAAATATATAGATGGATATATATGTGTGTATCTCAAAAATACGCACTAAAAAATGTGAAAGTTTAAAATTATGTAGAATATATAAAAAAAAAAGAGAAGAATTGCTATAAACCAGACATGATTTTAAGGAAGTTATGACCTCAAAATAAGATATACAAAGAAATACTATGAAAAAGAGTGTATATTATTGTATATTATGGTTAAGATTAGAAAAATTAATTAATTAATTAATTAAAAAATTAAAAAGTATATTAATTAATAAAAGTTGGTAAAACGTTAATAAGAATTAGTTGAGAGAGGAGTATTATAATAAGATATTAATTTCCAATCCCTCATTCAAGCCTCGAGGCGATAAACAATCCAAGGTGAAAATCCAATAATTTTCACGTTCGCAAAGTTTTTTGTATCTCTCAGCCTGGGGGAGAAGTCTGGATATGGCCTCTATGACCCAAACACGAAGTTCTGAAGAGGATTGTTGGTGGACCTCTTTAAAATGCCTAGCAACACTGTACTTTTCCAGGCCTTTTTCTACGAAATTCCGATGTTCACCAAACCTCTTCCTTAGTGTCCGAATGGTACGGCCCACGTAGAAGAGGCCGCAGGGACAGGTGAGGCAGTATACCACATACTCGGAAGAGCATGTAAAAAAGTCAGGGAGGGTATACTGCTTGCCTTTACAAGTGAAGTCTTTCTGTCGATGGGTTACATGGGGACAGGTAAGACAACGGGCTTTTCTACATTGATACATCCCTTTGATGTGGAAAAAAGTCAGGGAGGCGGTGTTGCTATTCTGTTTTTTGTTTTTCTTTATTTTACTGGGCGCTATACTTGCCTTTATGTTTTTGGCTCTTCTGTAGCTTACTATAGGGCGGAGGTATAGTGATTCAGAATTTGACTGACTATCAGGTAGAGAGCTCTCGTCTCTTATCTGATACTACCACCTACTGTAAATTGAAAACTGACCCTTTGGTGGCCTTCTCACAAGAAGCCCACGATTTAGTCTATGCAGCAAAAGCAGAAGGCCTGGTAACAAAAACGGAAGTGGCCTTTCTACTTCACGATTTCTACAAGAGACCTTCTATATGTTCCTTCTCAATAATTTTTTTCTTGTATAATTATTTTTTTCTTGTAACATTATAAATATTGCTAATAGATATCTGCAGCTCTAAGCCCGTCCTGTACTAGTCCTTTGTGAGATTTTTCAATATAGTTCATTACTGCTTTTCGATTCCCCGTTTTTCGATTGCCTGCTATGTAAAGCTGATTTCCGGGTCTTGTAGTATCAACCAATCAGCTCCGTTCGAGCTGTTCTTCTGTCCCTCATCCAAGATGGCCCCCATAGAGCCTGACGAAGAGACACGCATGTCTCGAACGCGTGCACCGCCCTGAGACTGTACCCGGAAGTGACGCTCAGCTGTTTGCGCTCCACGGCTGCGTTCCACTGCGCCGAATGTGGCGTCTCTGCCTGTCTGCCTGCCTTCCCTAATAACAGTGCCACAATACCATCCAGGGACCCCCAGAGATACCGCCCTCGGCCCCCACCATGTGGATGTACCATCACGCTGCCTGAAGCAAGAAGATCTTACCAGCAGAGTCATTTACACTCCAGATGCCAGTCCCAGATGACACCATTATTCCAATACCCGTATTTTTCTGTATCTTTGTGAGTAACTTCTTTATATGAATTGTTGTTGTTTGTCCTTATTAAACTCCATACTACGCTTAGAGGGCGCCGCTTTTTGTTTTTCCTTCTAATAGCAGGGGCAGCCAATGCTAAAGTATACCCGTCGTTCCCGCGTCGCGACGTTCGAATTTTACGTAATTTGCGTAAGTGATTCGTGAATGGCGCTGGACGCCATTCACGTTCACTTTGAAGCAAATGACGTCCTTGCGACGTCATTTGCCGCAATGCACGTCAGGAAAGTTTCTAATTTAAATGATTAGCGCCTAATTTAAATGATTCCCGCCCCCTACGGGATCATTTACATTAGGCGCCCTTACGCAGGGCAAGTTTACACAGCGCACACACAATTTACGGAGCTACTGCTCCGTGAATCGCGGGTAGCGCAGTAAATTTGCGGGGGCGCAGGGCAAAAACGCTCCCCTGCGCCTCCGCAAATAAGGGGCAAATCTACCTGAATCCGGGCCAGTCTGTATACACTTTGGGGCAGATCCACAGAGCGAGTACGCCGGTGTATCTACTGATACGCCGGCGTACTTTAAAATTTCCCGTGTCGTATCTTTGGTTTAAATACTCAAACCAAGATACGACGGCATCTGGGTTAGATCCGACAGGCGTATGGCTTCGTACGCCTTCGGATCTTAGATGCAATTCTTCGGCGTCCGCTGGGTGGAGTTCTTGTCGTTTTCCGCGTCGAGTATGCAAATTAGCTATTTCCGACGATCCACGAACGTACGCGCGGCCGTCGCATTCTCTTACGTCGTCTCTAGTCGGCTTTTTCCGTCGTATAGTTAAAGCTGGTGTTTTGCGGCGTATAGTTAGACTTGCCATGTTAAGTATGGCCGTCGTTCCCGCGTTTATTTAGAATTTTTTTTTTTTTGCGTAAGTGAATCGGGATGGACGTAATTCACGTCTATGTTAAAAAAATGACGTCCTTGCAACGTCATTTAGCGCAATGCACTGCGGGAAATTTGGGGACAGCGCATGCGCAGTTCATTTGACTCGGGGACGCGCTTCATTTAAATGAACACCCCTAATCGCCGAATTGAATTACGCGCCGCTACGCCGCCAGAGATAGACTACGCCTCCGTAACTTACGGCGCAAATTCTTTCAGGATTCGAACCGAGGACAAGTAATTCACGGCGGCGTAGCGTGTCTCTGATACGCTGCGCGGGTGCAGATCTCTGTGGATGTGCCCCTATATTGTCAAAAGTATTGAGACACCTGCCTTTACACGCACATGAACGTTAACCCCTTCAGCCCCGGAAGAATTGGCTGTCCAATGACCGGGCCATTTTTTGCGATTCGGCACTGCGTCGCTTTAACCGACAATTGCGCGGTTGTGCAAAGTTGCACCCAAACAAAATTTACGTCCTTTTTTTCCCACAAATAGAGCTTTCTTTTGGTGGTATTTGATCACATCTGCGGTTTTTATTTTTTGCTCAATAAACAACAAAAAGAACGACAATTTTGAAAAAAAAAGCTATATTTTAACTTTTTGCTATAATAAATATCCCCCAAAAATATATAAAATAAAAAAAAATTTTCCTCAGTTTAAGCCGATACGTATTCTTATACATATTTTTGGTAAAAAAATTGCAATAAGTGTATATTGATTGGTTTGAGCAAAAGTTATGGGCCCAGATTCACGGAGAGCACGGCGCACATTACGCCGCCGTAGAGTAACCACTGTACGCTACGCCAACGCAGCGCGGAGAGTCAAGCATTGCATTCAGCAAGCCAGTGCTCCCAACGCTGCGCCAGCGTGGCGTGGGTTTCGAAGGAGTACGCCGGCGTAGGTGGAAGTGGGCGTGACCCATGCAAATGAGTCGTGACCCCATGCAAATGATGGGCCGAGCGCCAGACAGGTACGTATCACGAACTGCGCATGCGCACACCCCCCGCGCCTGCTCACAACCACGCCGGCACAACTGCCTAAGCTACGCCGGATCACTGAGTACGCCGTGAACATAACGTACGCCCAGCCAGTCCAACGCACAATACGCCGGCTTGTGTTTCCTGGTGCAGACCTGAGCATGTCTGCTGCTGGGTTGCACCTCCTTTATGGGGAATAACTTTACGCCGGACGTACAACTTACGCGCATCTCACGTAGCCTGCGCCGGGCAACACGCAGGTTCGCGAATCGCCGTATTTCCCTAATTTGCATGTTTGAATGGCTAATCAATGGGAGCGGCACCATCCGCCCAGCCTAAATGTGTGCCCACCCTACGCCGGCGTAAGCAAGCTACATCGGCGGAATGTAGCCTGTTTTTAGGCGCATATCTGTTCGTGGGTCTGGTGCACAGTTACGACGGCGCACATTTGCACTTACGTTGGCGTAACTTGTTATACGTCGGCGTAAGTGCCTTGTGAATCTGGGCCATAGTGTCTACAAAATAGGGGATAGATCTATGGCATTTTTATTATACATTTTTTTTTACTAGTAATGGTGGCGATCTGCGATTTTTATGATGACTGCGATATTGCGGTGGACACATTGGACACTTTTTTGGGACCATTGTCATTTATACAGTGATCGGTGCTATAAAAATGCACTGATTACTGTGTAAATGACACTGGCAGGGAAGGGGTTAACCATTAGGGGCGAAGAAGGGGTTAAGTGTGTCCTAGAGAGTGATTCTAACTGTGAAGGGGTTGGGCTACCAGTGACACGACAGTGATCACTGCTCCCAATTACAGTGAGCAGAAGATCACTGTTCTGTCACTAGGCAGACCAGGGAAATGCCTTGTTTACATAGGCATCTCCCCGTTCTGCCGTTCTGTGACACGATCGCAGGACACTGGCGAATATCAAGTCCGCGGGTCCCGCGGGCATGGTCACGGAGCTTGCGGCTCTGTGAGCTAGGCGGCAGATTCAAAGCAACGTACAGGTGCTTCTACATTAGGCAGTCGGGCATCTCAGTCTTAGTCCATAGGGTTCAATATTGAGTTGGCGCACCCTTTGCAGCTATAACAACTTCAACTCTTCTGGGAAGGCCGTCCACAAGGTTTAGGAGTGTGTCTATGGGAATGTTTGACCATTCTTCCAGAAGCACATTTGTCAGGTCATAGCTCCCAACTGTCCCTCTTTCCCCCTCATTTGTCCTTTATTTTGATCTGATCTATATAGTTGCATATTAAATGCACGTTTTATCTTTCAAAAAGCGTTTCCCAGTGCTAAACTTTTCATCCAAATTAAATTGCTGCATTTGTACATTTAAAAAGCCAATATAAAGGAATAGTAGCAGTAAAAAAAAAGCCCTTGTGGATTTAGTTACTCTTTACTGGGGTGTGGCAGGGGGCGTGTCCTATGCCTACATACGTTTGGTAGTAAGTGTCCCTCATTCCCATCTCAAAATGTTGGGAGGTGTGGGTCAGGCACTGAGGTTGGACGAGAAGGCCTGACTTACAGTCTCCGCTCTAATTCATCCCAAAGGTGTTGAGGTCAGGACTCTGCGCAGGCCAGTCAAGTTCCTCCACCCCAAACTTGCTCATCCATGTCTTTATGTTCCTTGCTTTGTGCACTGGTGTGCAGTCATGTTGGAACAGGAAGGGACCGTCCCCAAACTGTTCCCACAAAGTTGGGAGCATGAAATTGTCCAAAATGTCTTGGTATGCTGACGCCTTAATGCCGCGTACACACGATCGGTTCGTTTGATGAAAACGGTCTGATGGACCGTTTTCATCAGACGAACCGATTGTGTGTGGGCCCCATCGGCTTTTTATTAATCGGTGAAAAAACGTAGAACTTGTTTTAAAATTATCTGATGGTTAAAAAAACGATCGTCTGTGGGCAAGTCCATTGGTTAAAAATTCACGCATGCTCAGACTGAATTAGGAGGCGGGAGCGCTCGTTCTAGTAAAAATAGCGTTCGTTATGGAGATGGCACATTCTACATTTTTTAAATTATTGCCTCGTTTAATGCAGTGCATTGTTTTCACATCCAACATGGATAAACAGCAAAATAAATAACCTGAGGAGTCCCTCTAATTGGGATCAAAATTTGGTCCCCAAATCACAGAAATCAGGAGCAGCAGCAGATAATATACTTGTCCCCAAGCTGTGGTACTACAACAACCTCTGTTTTCTGGTAGATCAGCTTGAAGCCAGGGAATCACTTTCTGGTCTTCCTTGAAGCCTTCCTTCCACGGCTCCCTGCAACGTTCCTTCCACGGCTCCCTGCAGCGTTCCTTCCACGGCTCCCTCCATGCCCCCTTGCAGGCTGTGGCGCTGGTGGCGAGAATGTGGCAGCAGGAGGAGGAGGAGAAGGATGGGCCAGGTCACTGAGGTGTGTGGTCTCAGTCAGCTGGCCCCTTCTTCCCCTGTGAATCACAGAGGCAAATAGTTCTTCAGCCAGTGCCCGTTGTCCCTCCTCCATTCTCTGCAGTTGATTTGCCAGGTAGCAGCTGTAGCCCTCTACAGGGTTGAGGGGGGCCCTCATGATGGCAGCTGCGTCCCTGATAACCTGCAGAGACTCCTCCTCCAATTTGGACATGCGCTTGGGTCTCTTCGATCTCATCTGGAGGGGAGGCACCTGTGATTGTGTGCTCCCACTGGGCCTGGGCACCTGCTGACTGCCACTTGGCCCAGCCTCTTCCTGTCTGCCACTCACCCCTTCCTCCTCCTGACTGAGCTCTTCCTGTCTGCCACTCACCCCTTCCTCCTCCTGGCTTAGCCTCCTCCTCTTGGCTGAGCTCTTCCTGTGTATAAAAAAAGGGACATGGTTTTATTTTTTGCTTCATCAATCACACACATTTTTAAGCTCATGACTGTTGCAATTAGAATGTTATTATCGAAATTGAACAGACTCTCAATCTGACCCCTGCAGTTGGCATCCCTGTCACAATAATTTCTGGCCACGCCATTTTTTGTTTTTGTTTAAATCTTTCATTTTTGTTAAAAAAACATCTTGTTAAACCAACAAAAATTTGAGGCCAAGAAATATGTTGTAAACTACTATACCTGACTGAAGATGTTCAGATCCGGCTCTTCGATCTCAGCCTGCTCCTCGGCATCCTCTGCAGGGGTGGGGGGAGCGGTGGAAAGAACGCTGGAGGGAACGGTGGAGGGAAGGTTGGAGGGAAGACTCGAAAGTGATTCCCTGGCTTCTATTTGATCGTCCAGAAAACGGAGGTGTTTGAAGTACCACAGCTTGGGTACATGAACTTTGTCTGCTGCTGCTCCTGATCTCAGCGAAGCGCGGACCTCTTTATACTGCTTCTTATAAGCATTCCTCAGGTTATTTATTTTGCTGTTTATCATAGTGTAATCAGTCTCTGGGATCCATGTCTACATATAAATGGCTAATTGTTCAATTGTTGCCCTTCTTACAACGCTGTTGTGATACTGGTTGTTTTTTATCTCCCTGAGGTTGCGTGGTTCTCTGAACCTCATCAGGATCTTGGGCTCACGCAATTCATCCATATTTTCTAGAAGATCAAACAAAAGACATACAAACACTAGGTCAGCTTAAATTGTCCTAATCTTATCACAATCTAGAACTTTAAATCATCAGGGTTATTCTCCTGGATTTCCCGCAGCAGAGGCATATGAAAGAATTTGTCACGCTGGCGCAACCAATTCTTGGCCCATGAACTCCTCCTCGCCCTGTTCACGGCCTCAGATCGGGTAACAGTACGAACTGCAGAAGCAAGCCCATACGCAGCACGAACTCGAGATTGAGAACGTACTTCCAACATGGCTTCAAACCGGTCGGCTGGTCAGAACGAACTTTAAACAGAACGCACCGAGGAACAGCAAGGCCTTTAAAGAACGACCTGAAAACCAGAAAACAAGCGGACAGGAATGCACTGCAAAACAGATACGACCTGACTGCACGCACTGAAAGACCGATACGAACCCACAAGCACGAACTGAACACCAGAAAACGATCTGCACGGAGACTGAAAAGCGTGAATCGGCTCTAACCAAACTTTTACTAACACGCGGTAACACAAAATCAGCAAAAGCAGCCCCAAGGGTGGCGCCATTGGATTTGAACTTCCCCTTTATAGTGCCGTCGTACGTGGTGTACGTCACCGCGTTCTGACACAATCGTTTTTTTAACCGATGGTGTGTAGGCACGACTGATGAAAGTCAGCTTCATCGGATATCTGATGAAAAAATCCATCAGTCCTTTTTCAGCGGATCAACTGATCGTGTGTACAGGGCATTAAGAGTTCCCTTCACTGGAACTAAGGGGCCAAGCCCAACCAAACAAACGACTCTGGACATTGGTGTTCGCAACCTATTGTGTGTATATCATTAGAGCAGTGGACGGGGTCAGTACTTTATATTTTTATTAACCACTTAAAGCGGGGGTTCACCCTAAAACTACTTTCTAGTATTACAATGTCCCGACACATTACAATACAATTATGCCCATTTTGTTTTTTTTTATGCTGTACATACCTCGGTACAGCTAATTCACCCGCGGCTTCCGGGTTGCGAATCCCGCGGGAGTGGGCATTCCTAACTTGCTGGTGATTGACGTGATGACCAAAAACGAGCTCCCCCATCGCATAAGCTGCGTCACGATTGCCGAAAGAAGCCGAACGGCGAGTCGGCGCTATACTGCGCCTGTGCACCGCCGTTCGGCTCCTTTCGGCAATCGTGACGCAGCTTACGCGACGGGGGGGAGCTCGTTTTTGGGATTTTGGGATTGGCAACACGGAAGCCGCGGGTGAATTAGCTGTACCGAGGTATGTACAGCAAAAAAAAAAAAAAATAGGCATAATTGTATTGTAATGTGTCGGGACATTGTAATAATAGAAAGTAGTTTTAGGGTGAACCCCCGCTTTAAGGACCGCCAAACGATATATTGTTTACTAGGCTTCAGTTAAGAATGAACACAGGAGCGATTGGTGCAGATCGCTCACTGTGTTCCCTTATTCATCCATCCAGTAACATCCCCAGCAGCAGCCAGTTGACAGTACTACAGGGGAGAGACAGGAGACGCCAAAAAGAAGGGGGGAGGGGGTTCGGCACCGCACAAGAGGATTAGGGTGTGGCAGAGCACGCCCAGCACACCCTGTGCGCACGCCCATGACCCTGAATTAAAATAACTCCTAACCGCTACAAAAGGTCCAGCAGCTATGGAAAGATTTCGGCTGAGGTTATTGCCCATAAAACACGCTTGGCTAGTTGCCAATTATTATCCTTCACATCATTTTTCTATCAATGATCCTTATTGTTTAAAGAATTTCTTGATCTATCTCTACGGACAGAAAAGTGGATATTTAGTCAACTTCATTTTAGATAAGACTCTAAAATAATAAGCCGTGCCTTTGACTCAATAATCAGGTGCCGGATCTACAACCCGACAGCTTCATTCTTTCACATTTTATTCTTCATTTTGGAACAACTAAATTTAGATAAATTGAGACGAGCTTCCCTTTATCCCATTTCCATGGTAATAAGATACAATTATTCATTCTCATGTCTGCGCTCAGTACAATCTGAAAGCGTTTATCTATTTTTGTCAACAGATCCTCTTCGATGGGAAATATTTTGATTTGCGACGAGTGCGGGAGAATCATTTGAAATAATAACAGCCCTTCAATTACTGAGGTGGGGGCAATTATTATTTGATCCCCTGCAGATTGTGTGCGTTTGCCCACTTACAAAGAAATGGAGGGTCTATCATACTACGTCGGCTCTCTCGCAGGCTACCAGGGGCGCGCGCGCCGCGCGCGCGCCCCCGACTCCCGTGTGCGTGACAGAGCGGGGGGAAACGCTGTCAGGGGGGGGAAACGCTGATCCTCTGTTCATACAATGTATGAACAGAAGATCAGTGATTTCCCCTAGTGAGGCCACCCCCCCCCCTACAGTTAGAACACAACCAGGGACATACTTAACCCCTTCCCCGCCCCCTAGTGTTAACCCCTTCACTGCCAGTGGCATTTTTATAGTAATCCAATGCATTTTTATAGCACTGATCGCTATAAAAATGCCAATGGTCCCAAAAATGTGTCAAAAGTGTCCGAAGCGTCCGCCATAATGTCGCAGTACCGAAAAAAAATCGCTGATCGCCGCCATTACTAGTAAAAAAAAAATATTAATAAAAATGCCATAAAAATACCCCCTATTTTGTAAACGCTATAACTTTTGCGCAAACCGATCAATAAACGCTTATTGCGATTCTTTTTTTACTAAAAATAGGTAGAAGAATACGTATCGGCCTAAACTGAGGAAAAAAAATGTTTTTTTATATATTTTTGGGGGATATTTATTATAGCAAAAAGTAAAAAAAAAAAATGTTTTTCAAAATTGTCGCTCTATTTTTGTTTATAGCGCAAAAACTAAATACCGCAGAGGTGATCAAATACCACCAAAAGAAAGCTCTATTTGTGGGGAAAAAAGGAAGCCAATTTTGTTTGGGAGCCACGTCGCACGACCGCGCAATTGTCAGTTAAAGCGACGCAGTGCCGAATCGCAAAAAGTACTCTGGTCTTTGACCAGCAATATAGTCCGGGGGTTAAGTGGTTAACCACTTGCCCACCGGGCCTATTTTGGCACTTCTCTCCTTCATGTAAAAATCACAATTTTTTTTTCCTCGAAAATTAATCAGAACCCCCAAACATTATACAGTATATATTTTTTTTAGAAGACACCCTAGGGAATAAAATGGCGGTCGTTGCAACTTTTTTTCCTCGCACGGTATTTGCGCAATAATTTTTCAAACGCCTATTTTTGGGGAAAAAAATACGGTTTCATGAATCAAAAAATAACAAAACAGTAAAGTTAGGCCAATTCTTTTGTATAATGTGAAAGATGATGTTACGCCGAGTAAATAGATACCTAACATGTCATGCTTTAAAATTGCGCACATTCATGGAATGGCGCCAAACTTCGGTACTTAAAAATCTCCATAGGTGGCTCTAACATTTTTTGCAGGTTACTATTTTTGAGTTACAGAGGAGGTCTAGTGCTAGAATTGTTGCACACGCTCTAACGCACGCGACGATACCTCACATGTGGGGTTCGAACGGCGTTTACATATGTGGGCGGGACTTGCATGTGTGTTCGCTTCTGCACGCGAGATAACGGGGACAGGGGCGTTTTGAAAAAAATAATTTTTTTCATTTTATTTTTATTTTACTTAATTGTTTTTATTTTTACACTTTTTATTTTATTTAATTTTTTTTATCACTTTTATTCCTATTACAAGGAATGTAAACATCCCTTGTAATAGGAAATGTGTGTGACAGGTCCTCTTTAAGGAGAGATGTGGGGTCAATAAGACCCCACATCTCTCCTCCAGGCTTACAAGCATGAAATCGGTGAAAAAAAAAATCACAGATCACATGCCGACAGCCGCGATTGCGGCTTTGTTTACTTCCGGGTACCGGGCGTGACGTCATAACGTCGCGCCCGGGCCACTGACGGTCATAGAGATGACTGGTGACCATCTGGTCGTGAGAGGGCACTTGCCCAAGTTTCCATACCCAAAAGCTTTGTGACTTGCTGTGCCTCACATCTCAGAAAGGCATACTATTTACTGATCTGTTCAAGGAATATCTGAAAGTCACGCTGGCCATGTTGACTGATGCTGACTGGAGGATCGGTACATTACACCTGTGTTTATTATACCTTAGACTGAGCCTAAAGACTCCTGTGGATTACAAATATATTAAAAAGTGCACCAACGAGCCTACACATAGACTTTGTCGCTGAGGAACTTTCTGGAGTTGATCAGGCTAGGCCTGAGTGAGATTTGTTAGCAATTGCACTTCAATAGACTGCCCACTAGGGGAGCTCGCGAGCATAGATCATTTAAAGTTAATTATAGAGTTCATACTGTTAACATTCCTTTTGTTGTTTTATTGACTCTCGCAAAGGGCCATTTGCAGAGACAAGGATATATATATATATATATATATTTTTGTGTGTGTAAATCATTGTTTGTTCTTTTTATTCTTACATGCCAAATAAAGTTATTCTTGGTTTAACTGCATTTATTGTGAGGTGTGTTTGCTCCTGAAGTCTGCAATCAAAGAAAAGGTAACAACACTACTGCATGTCACTCTAGATATTTTATTTATGTATTATTGAGGTCCCACAGCTATACGTGGGATTCGCAATATATTTGCAATTTGCCTGGTGTGCCAAGGGAGGGTTCGAGCCACTTAAAGGGGTGGACAGATTAGTGAGAGTAGATCCCAAATCTAACCAGCGGCTCCTGCGGGGGTAGCGCTACATGTGGGGGCTCATCCGGGATTCTACTTCTCAAAAGTCAAAATTCCCCTCATATTGAACCTTACCCTTGCCAAGACCAGCCATGGATGCTGCTGCCGCATCCAAGTGGTGCAAAGAAGAAAATGTTACCTTGAAGACTGGCCTAGTGGTCGAAATTAAGGGAGAAGTCTGGACAGAGGAAAAATTACTCCCAGTCCTAAGAACTTTATCCAAAGACAGAAAACCATGCATAGTAGACATGCGGACAGATAGCACAACCCCTCACACCTATGCCTTATGTGAGTGGAAGAAAGAACTCCCAGACTGTTTTAGAGGTGCCAGTGTAAATACTCCAGATCGGGTAGAACTTGTTCTAATACACCCTACAGAAGAACAAGACGGTCCTACTTCTTCTAGTGCATTGGCACCCAAAGGGGCTAAAGAACAAAAGGCAGAGGGGCCTGGCCCCACACCACTAAAAACTCTTGACCCAGAATTATGTGCTGTTTTGGGAGAAATTGTGGCTCAGTGTAAGAAGGATTCCCCAGATTACCTGATAACAGGATACAGGAAGCTCAGAACCTTCTCAGGGAGACAACCGGTGCCATCCTTGGAGGATGGATTTGAAGAATGGCTGGATCATGCCACTCAGGCTCTGGAAGAGTGGGAAGTTCCCGAGAAGCATAAAAAACAAAGGATTATGGAGAGTCTCGGGGGACCAGCGTTAGAGGCCATACGTAACCTTAAACTCAGTAAAAAGGATTGTGCTGCACAGGATTACCTAGATGTTTTGCAGAGTGTATTTGGAAGAACTGAAAACACCAGTGAACTCCACTATCAACTAGAGCACTGTTTTCAGAAATCAGGGGAAAAGTTATCCGAATTTGTCGGCTGCTTAGATAAAATCTTGCACCAGATCCTGTTGAAAAAGGGAATGGATCCAAGGAACGTGGATGAGCTCAGAGCTCAACAAGTTATAAGGGGGGCCCAGCCAATGGATCCCATTGTCCTTCAGTTACGGACCCAACAAGAAGCCGGAGTGTTGAAATACCCTGCTCTGATTCGGATGATCCGACAGGAGGAGGTCCTACTGGATCAAAAGACTAAGGGCCAGATCCACAAAAGGGATACGACGGCGTAACTGCTGTTACGCCGTCGTATCCCTGTTTCTAACTATAGAACTGATCCACAGAATCAGTTTTCCATAGTTAGGCAGAAGATCCGGCATGTGTAAGGGACTTACACTGCCGGATCTTAGGATGCAGTACCGTATCCGCCGCTGGGGGCATTTCGTGTCGAAATGCCACCTCGGGTATGCAAATTAGCACTTACGGAGATCCACAAAGCTTTTCAGCTTTGTTTTTTCTCCGTAAGTTTTAGTTTGCAAACGCAAAATTAGGGCTGCTTTTACAAAGTGTAAACTGTTTACACCTTGTAAAAACAGACCTTTCTGTCCAGCGACGCGATTTTTTTTTGATTTTGGATTTTTTTTTTTGCGCCGTATCTTTTTTTTTTTCCCGACGCAACTTTATTGACCCGTCACAATCCACAAAGCTCGGCGTAACGTAATTTCGCGCTATGCACGTCGGGAAAATGACGTCACGAGCATGCGCAGTACGGCCGGCGCGGGAGCGCGCCTAATTTAAATGGGAATCGCCCCCATGAAAATAGGAACGCCTTGCGCCGGCGGAATTTAAGTTACACAGCCCAAAATTTCTAGGTAAGTGCTTTGTGGATCGGGCACTTAGGTAGAAATTTTAAGGCAGTGTAACTTAAATGGAAAAAATTAAGTTATGCTGGATCTTTGTGGATTACCCCCTAAGTACCAACCTCCAGAACCCTTGGCATGAGTTCGTTTAGTGGCCACAGAGGACAGTGACCCTCAAGTCGAGCTTCTGAGGACGCAGGTGTCCCAACTGATGGAAATGGTGGTCGCCTTGACCAGTCAAGCGGATGTTCTTCCTTACCAAACCAGAAGGGAAGAGCTGGAGAAGCCCACCAATAGGCAGAATGATCAATCAAGGAGACCAATAAGATTCATATTCTGTTTTAACTGTGGAGGAGTAGGACATACAAGGGAAGTTTGCCCCAGCCCAGCTAAGGCTAGTCAACAAATGTACAAGCTGGCGGAAAACTTCAGAGGGCCCCGGTGAAGGAGTCAACAGGGTGCCCACCTACTGTAGACAACGCCAAAGTAACAAAAGGAAGCAGAGAGGCATAAGAAGGAAGAAAAACCTTCTCCAAGGCCACCTTATACCCCTCCCCTGGGCCGGGTACACCAAGCCACCCCAGTTACTCCTTCTGACCTAGAAGAGGGAAAGAAGATTGGAGACCTAAAGAAGGGTTACAAACCTGATGGCACAGATCTCCCACCAGAGTGGGAAGAGAGGGCAAAAGCTCAACTTGACAGGTGGCAGAAGATATTTTCAAAAACTGAGTTTGATGTTGGGTGTGCGAAGAGTGCCACCCACATGATTCGGCTAAAGGAGGATAAACACTTCAGGGAGAGAGTCCGGAGAGTCCCTCTGACAGATTTGGAAGACCTACGGGAGCAACTAGCCAAATTAAAGAGGACCGGGACCATCAGAAAGTCCAGGAGTCCTTATTCTTCTCCAATAGTGGTGGTGAGAAAGAAGAACGGCTCATTGAGGTTATTAATTGACTACAGAACCCTCAACAAGCGAACCATACCTGATCAGTACACCACGCCTCGGATTGAGGATGCCTTACAGAGCCTTTCAGGAGCCAAGTGGTTCAGTGTGATGGACCTAAAGAGTGGTTTTGGTCCTCTCAACAACCAGAACCTAGTACTTCGTTCCTGCCCTTATCTGGAGTGACAAATAGTGGGACACTTCGGCCAGAGGCCCCTGAATTTGTACCTCACAACGTGCTTACTGAGGAGTTGGAGGAGGATGCCGACTCATCATCCACAGAAGATTTCATAGAGGCCTCAAGCCTGCCTAATAGAGAATTAAGTGATTCAGAAGATATGGAATCTATTGTGTCTGACCCGGTAGACAGTGAAGTTGACCCTATTCTTTCTGAGCCTGTAATTCCTAAAGAACAGAGGGAAAGAAGGGTTATCCACCCACCAAAGAGACTGACTTATGACCAATTAGGGGAATGCTCTGAAGAAGCCATTATTACTTCTAAACGGTCCGATACTTTACCTAGTCCTCCCACCGCAAATTTGGTAGAGGGCAGCCCCAGCTCACCCCCTGGCACATTTGAGCAAGACACCTCAGTGTTAGTAAGTAGTGGACAGAGTAGCTTGCCCTTACCTGACAATTGGTGGGAGGATCCTCGGTCTACTTTGTGTCATAGGATGAGTTGTTTGAGTAATGTTAGGAATAATGCACAGTATTTGTTGCCTTGCATGATCTAACAAACATTTTCTCCGCGTGTATTTACAAAGCATGTATCAGGATACATACTGTTGTCCTCTTTGGGGACCAAAGACTTTATGTGGGGAGAGAGTGTAGCGGGGTCATGCCATCATAGACTATTGATAGCTATGTAGACCTGAATCCCCAGCGGAGCTCCATTTACATTGTACACATGTGTTTGTTTTCTTAAAAGCAATGCATAGAGGTGCCAGGAGAAACGGACTCCATTGACAATTAGTAGGAATAGACAACACTTCCCACAATGCCTTGTCTTCCTGGAGTACATGACATCCCGCACTGCCTTATGGGGGAGGTTACTTAAAGACAGGGAGGAGCTGAATTCGCTCTCTTGGGACCTGCATCTCTCCCTCTGCGGAGCTGTGTGGAGCACCACAGCTGAGCTTTTAGACCCGAAGCCTGGGCCTGGATCCACCGAGAGACCAACCATCCGGAGGGGACAAGATCAAGTGTATCCAGCTTGTGTTCCAGCAGATCGGACAGACTGACTGACGACTGGAGCTGTGGAAAGCAGGACACCGGAGATCGTGTGCTGTGGCGCGTCGCTGAACAGTTTATCCTCAGCAAGAAGCTCAGGCGGACTGGGCCTGTTTGGGTGAGAGGGCACTTTCCCAAGTTTCCATACCCAATAGCTTTGTGACTTGCTTTGCCTCACATCTCAGAAAGGCATACTGTTTACTGATCTGTTCAAGGAATATCTGAAAGTCATGCTGGCCATGTTGACTGATGCTGACTGGAAGGATCGGTACATTACACCTGTGTTGATTATACCTTAGACTGAGCCTAAAGACTCCTGTGGATTACATGTAGCGCTACCCACAAATGAGCCACTGATTGATTTGGGATCTACTCTATTTTGGTTCAACTCACCCCTATTTAATTGGCTCGAACCCTCCCTTGACACATCAGAAATCTGGGGAATAAGATATTGTAACCCCTGCTGGGCTGGGGTCATAATAGAAGGCATGCAATACACAGTGACAATGTAGCAATAGAGTTACCCGCAGTTGGAGACGCTCCCTCCAGATGAGAAAAATACACTCCACACAGTGAATATATTTAAATATCAAAGAGATAAGTTTACTGTTTAGAAACTCAAGAAAGGCAAACATAACTCTGAAACATAAACACCACTGGCATATAATGACTTAATCTGATTCGCAGGAATCAGCAATTAATGTAAGCAAAAGAGAGTTGAACCTATGAATGGTACCATTCATCTAATCTAATAGAAGGCAGTCTATGCTCGCGAGCGCCCTCTAGCGGGCAGTCCTACAGAACAGTTAATATACACATTGCGGCCGGTTGGTGCACATTAAAATTGTAATCCACAGGTAACAATCGGGGAAAGGAACTAAGTGACAAAATGTCTAGGATAGCTGAAGGTTGGTGGATTGACCGCTCGTCAGCGTCGACCACCTCTGTGTAATACTGGAACAGTTAAATGGGCCTAAGTTCCGCTATAGGCCGAACAAGTGTCTGTGGCCTGTGAGATGGCGCTAGGTGTCTGTATTAAGCAGAGGGTCTGAAGTTGAGCATGTGCTCTCACCCGACAGGCCGATCCGCCTGAGTTCTCCTCAGAAAAGGGCGCGCTGGCAAACACTGCTCCACGGCACAAAGGATCCCGGACGGGAGGGGTGCTCCACTGTTTCAGTTGTCAGCTGGGCTGCCTTCTCAACCTCAAGGAACACGGGCCGGACGCTGGAGTCTTGCTTCCGTCTGGATGGCTGGTCTCTCGGTGGATAGGCCCAGGTTTCTGGCCTAACAGCACAGCTGTACTCCGTCAGCCGCTCCGCAGAGGAGAGAAGTGCAGGTCCTGAGAGAGCGAGATCAGCCCCCTCCCTTTTCTTAAATAACTTCCCCCATAAGTCTGTGCGGAGGTGTCACATGTTCCAATAACACAGAGCATTGTGGGGTGTGTAGTCTGTTTCTCCTACGAGTCAATGGAGTCCATATCTCCTGCTACTTGCATTCCCACAATGCATAACTTTCTTAAGGGTCTCTCACATATTTACAAAAGAATGGATAAAGTTCCAGCGGGGATGACCTGTCGTAAGACTCTGACAGGGTGACCCCGCTACATACAAATATATTAAAAAGTGCACCAACGAGCCTACACATATAGCTAGATTCAAGTAGAGCGCCTTAACTTTGCGGCGGCGTAGTGTATCGTGTTTACACTACGCCGCCGTAAGTTAGCGAGGCAAGTACATGATTCACAAAGTACTTGCCTGCTATGTTACGGCGGCGTAGCGTAAATCGGGCAGGCGTAAGGGCGCCTAATTCAAATTCGGCTGAGGGGGCGTGTTTTATGTTAATGGGGGGTGACCTGACGTATTTTACGAACGGCGCATGCGCCGTCCGTGTACATATCCCAGTGTGAATTGCGGCAAAGTACGCTGCACGGTCCTATTGGTTTCGACGTGGACGTAAATCCCTATTCACGGACGACTTACGCAAAGGACGTAAGATTTTCAAATTTCGAGGCGGGAACGACGGCCATACTTAACATTACTATTCCAGCTATTTGATGGAATAACTTTAGGCCTGAAAGTGCGTTACGTAAATGGCGTATCTTTACTGCGTCGGGCAAGCGTACGTTCGTGAATCGGCATATCTACTCATTTACATATTCTAGGCCGACCGCAATGGAAGCGCCACCTAGCGGTCAGTCTAAAAATTACAGTTTAGGATACGACGGTGTAAGACACTTCCGCCGCTCGTATCTGAGCCCAATTTAAGTGTATCTGGTTTCCAGAATACGCTTAAATTTGCGTCGGCGTAAATTCCGAGTTAGGTCAGCGTATCTACTGATACGCCGGCCTAACTCTCTGTGAATCACCCCCATAGACTTTGTCGCTGAGGAACTTTCTGGAGTTGATTTGAGATTTGTTAGCAAATGCACTTCAATAGACTGCCCACTAGGGGAGCTCGCGAGCATAGATCATTTAAAGTTAATTATAGAGTTCATACTGTTAACATTCCTTTTGTTTTATTGACTCTCGCAAAGGGCCCTTTGCAGAGACAAGGAGATATATATATATATTTGTGTGTGTGAATCATTGTTTGTTCTTTTTATTCTTACATGCCAAGTAAAGTTATTCTTGGTTTAACTGCATTTCTTGTGAGGTGTGTTTGCCCCTGAAGTCTGCAATCAAAGAAAAGGTAACAACAATACTGCATGTCACTATTTTGTTTGTGTATTATTGAGGTCCCACAGCTATACGTGGGATTCGCAATATATTTGCAATTTGCCTGGTGTGCCAAGGGAGGGTTCGAGCCACTTAACGGGGTGGACAGATTAGTGAGAGTAGATCCCAAATCTAACTAGCGGCTCCTGCGGGGGTAGCGCTACAAATATGTGAAAAGTGTGGTGTGCATTTGTATGGCGCCCCCCGGAGTCAATGCTTTGTAGAACCTCCTTTCGCTGCAATTACAGCTGCGCGTCTTTTTGGGGATGTCTCTACCAGCTTTGCACATCTAGAGAGGGACATTTTTGCCCATTCTTCTCTGCAAAATATCTCAAGCTCTGTCAGATTGGATGGAGAGCGTCTGTGATCAGAAATTTTCAAGTCTTGCCACAGATTCTCAGTTGGATTTAGGTCTGGACTTTGAATGGGCCATTCTAACACATGAATATGCTTTGATCTAAACCATTCCATTGTAGCTCTGGCTGTATGTTTAGGGTCGTTGTCCTGCTGGAAGGTGAACCTCCCCCCAGTCTCAAGTCTTTTGCAGACTAATGCCGAGTACACACAACCGTTTTTCATGACGAGAAAAATGCAAATGTTTTAATTGGTCATTAAAAACGACCGTGTGTAGGCTGCAGAGCATTTTTCTCGTCCTGAAAAATGGGCATTAAAAATTTAGAACATGCTCTAATTTTTCTCGTCGTTTTTGACGTCGTGAAAATTGGTCGTGTGCTTTAACGACGGGAAACAAACGTGCATGCTCAGAAGCAAGTTATGAGATGGGAGAACTCGTTCTGGTAAAACTAGCATTCGTAATGGAGATAGCACTTTTGTCACACTGTAACAGACTGAAAAACACGAAGACTGAAAAGCGCAAATCGTCTCTCACCAAACTTTTACTAACACAAAATTAGCACAAGCAGCCCAAAGGGTGGCGCCATCCGAATGGAACTTCCCCTTTATAGTGCCGTCGTACGTGTTGTACGTCCCCGCTCTTTTCTCAAGCATTTTTTTCCCCACGATCGTGTGTATGCAAGGCAGGCTTGACAAGAATCACGTCGAGAAAAACGTTGTTTTTTCCATGACATTAAAAACGGTCGTGTGTACGCGGCATAACAGGTTTTCTCCTTAGATTGCAATGTATTTGGCTCCATCCATCTCCCCATCAACTCTAACCAGCTTCCCTGTCCCTGCTGAAGAAAAGCATCCCAACAACATGATGCTGCCACCACCATGTTTCACGGTGGGGATGGTGTGTTCAGGGTGATGCGCAGTGTTAGTTTTCTAACACACAGCAAGTTTTTTTTTCTTGTTTTGTTGTAACATTCTGCCAAAAAAATTGTGAATCAGTACTGCTTGGACCTTGAAGAAGGGGTAACACCCCGAAAGCTTGTCCTGAAAAATTGTATGTCAGTGCAAATAAAAAAAGTATCACGTACAGTACTCAATTTTCTCTAGGCCAAAAAGTTACATTTTGGTCTCATCTGACCAAAGGACCTTCTTCCTCATGTTTTCTGTGTCCCCCACATGGCTTCTCACAAACTGCAAATGGGACTTCTTATGGTTTCCTTTCAACAATGTCTTTCTTCTTGTCACTCTTCCATAAAGGGCAGATTAGTGGAGAGCACGACTAATAGTTGTCCTGTGGACAGATTGTCCCACCTGAGCTGTGGATCTCTGCAGCTCCTCCGGAGTTACTATGGACCTCTTGGCTGCTTCTCTGATGAATGCTCTCCTTGCCCGGCTGGTCAGTTTAGGTGGACGGCCATGTCTTGGTAGGTTTGCAGTTGTGCCATACTCTTTCCATTTTCGGATGATGGATTGAACAGAAGCTCCGTGAGATGTTCAAAGCTTGAAATACATTTTTTTTTTATAACCTAACACTGCTTTAAAATTCTCCACAACTTTATCCCTGACCTGTCTGGTGTGCCCATTGGCCTTCATGATGCTGTTTGTTCACTAAGGTTCTCTAACAAACCTCTGAGGGCTTCACAGAACAGCTGTATTTATACTGAGAATAAATTACACACAGATGGATTCTATTTACTAATTAGGTGACTTCTGAAGGCAATTGGTTCCACTAGATGTTAGTTAGGTGTATCAGAGTAAAGGGGGCTGAATACAAATGCCCCCCACACTTTTCAAATATTTATTTGTAAAAAATTTGAAAAAACATTTATCATTTTCCTTCTACTTCACAATTATTTGCCACTTTTTGTGTTGGTCTATTACACTAATCCCAATAAAATACATTTACATTTTTGGTTAAACATGACAAAATGTGGTATGAATACTTATTCAAGGCACTGTAGTTCTATGACTAAGCACTAGACCACTGTGCGAAATGCGTAAGTTATTTATATCCCACTGCTTGCTGTGCTTTGTAGTGCTTTTATCCTTTTGCACAAATAAAGGCTACCTTCTAAGGTTATTGTGATGCATTTGCCTATATGTCTCAGTCTAATTCTCCCTGCTTGCCCTGTGTAATTCTGTCCTCGGCTAGCAGGTTATTGACGTGCTAATGTCCCCTCACTATTTCTAAAGGTTAATTGATCTATTGTGTTGTGTGAAGGAGATCTGTGTTTAAGTGGCTTGTGTTAATTATTCTGATTGCTCCAGTGTGGTAATTATCTCTCTATATGCGGGGTCGAGCGGTCTAGTTAATGTATTCAGTACAACTAGTAATCAGCGTCCTTGATGTCATTGTCTAAAGAAAATGTGTTTTCAGACTCGGCTCCGTCGTGTCTGCCTAATCATCTGTATGGAAGCCCCAGTGTGAGGGGGGCGGAGATTTGTCATTGTAACAGTTTTGGAAATGACATATAAGCTGTGTGATATAAGAGGTGTCAACAAATTAGAACAGCGCTAACAAATATCTGTGCATATTTGACTATATGTGAAATACATTATTACAACCCATATGTAATGATATACAGTGATAATAAGCAAAATATACCCAGTTTAAGAAATAAACACTAAACTGTGACTGTAATAATAAACACCCGTGATTGACTTAAACGTGAAGTGAACGCACTGAAGGTGCAAAAAAACAGTCTTTAAAAATAATTCAGAACG
The DNA here is from genome assembly GCF_905171775.1 of Rana temporaria. Taxonomy (NCBI): domain Eukaryota; kingdom Metazoa; phylum Chordata; class Amphibia; order Anura; family Ranidae; genus Rana; species Rana temporaria. Next base: position 19,956,961 of record NC_053491.1, on the reverse strand, counting down.
TGGCCAAAAAAGCAAAGTTCATGTGTTTAAGGATCCTGCGATCTTCAAATTTTCAAAAAATTTTCACCACACCCGACAGTGCTCAGTGACTCCTCCCCCATCAAATGGACACTCACCGGATAGGTATGCCTCACACTCTCGTGTTTTGGCACAAAAACCTTATCAGATGTAGTTGTTCCCGTCAGTATAGATGTAATCCAAATATGACATCCAATCAGTTCCACATATATGTCAGAGAGAGACAAAAGAAGTGCAAATAGTGTGATACCGTCAAGGGTTTAATAGCACACCAAAATAAAACTTCAAACAGTGCACTCACAAACAAAATCTTGTAAAACAGCAAAATGTCACATCAAGAAACTCCTTCAAACGTCAAAATGGTGAGAAGCGGTCACGGCGGACCCCCGATCAGCGAGAAAAAGTGAAACCAATTCTCCTACTCACGGTGCCATGGACTTCTGTCAGATGAAGCTGCACATCCACTTAAATAAAAACTTCAAGCACACTCTGCATCCAAATACGCAGCATTCACTAGTAAAATTAGACTGTATGGCAATACCCCGACATGTTTCGTTATAAAAACGTATTCATGGGACTAACCACACAGTCATAGATGGTTACCTTATATCTGATGTAGTCAGATCAATCAGCCTATCAGTACTGGGCGCTTTACCACTTCCTCCATAACTATGGGCGGAAGTAATCCATGTTCCCAAACTCCTGTGGGCAGACAGCATCACCTGTCGCTACTGGCTGGTATAAGAATCAATCAGCCAGTGCGACAGGCGTGGCGCACGTCCGATAGGCGAGAGAGGATGTCAATCACACCTCCCAACTGCAGCAGTCTGAGCCAATCACATGCTGCGCAGCGCATCCCGCTCCGCCTACAACAATGGGCGGGCATAGAGCGCTTGTGCAGCTAAAGATAGGAGGAAGTCAGCGCCTCCTCCATTGGCTAGCTGTCTTACCCAACAGCCACAGCGTCAAGCCGACCTGATGGGTCGAGCAGACGCTGCTCATGATAGGCTGACCGCAGTGGATGGCTCCTAACATTACAACAGGGACAAAACAGCTGTTGTATAGGCAGACGTGGGCGGCGGAAATATGAGGAAAATATGCCGATTTCCGGGTGTCCACGTGACCACGAATCAAATCTACAGCACAATCATTACATTGTGTTTGTATTAAATAGCCATACAACAGTTCCTAATTAAATCATCAGCTGATATATATCAATCATGCGCTGGAGTGTATCAACAAATATATATAAAAACATTTGTTACTGGATGAAGGCAATGATCAGTTAAAATGAATAAAGCTTTGCATTAATACATACTAGTATCAAAAGCCAATTGCAAATTCATATAAATAATTAAATATACATAATTAAAATATATCTAAATTATATAAAAAATGCATTAAAAATAAAACTCGATAAAATCAATCTAAAACTAGAACTACATAAAGTGGTGAATTAGTGATCGCTCAGCTGATCGCAAATGATCACCAATAACACCACCAATGGAGAAGGGATTATTGAAATTGAAACCATATATAAGAAACATTGGCACATCCTCAGCAGAGATAGACATCTGGGTGGAGTGATTCCTCAGCAGCCACGTTTCATATATAGACGTGCGCCTAATTTTGGCGATAGAGTGGTCCGCAAAATATTGGATCCACCTGATCGCCAATTGAAAATTGATCTGAAAGGATTCTTTCCATGCAGAAGGTGTATTTGCTGCCGCACGGTGAAAGAACACAACAAAGGAATTAACAAAGTTACCAGCTCCGATGGCACAATGTTTGACATTAAAGAATTCAGTACATGCAACTCGTCATACGTTGTATATTTGCTATGGTGCCCATGTGGGTTATTGTACGTTGGGAGGACTAAAAGACTTCTAAGAATCCGCATATCAGAACACCTAGCAAATATTAAAAAAGGTTTTGAGGAACATAGCGTTTCTATGCATTTTAAAAAGGTACACAACCAGGACCCCACGCTTGCTCAATTTTGTGGTATAGACGTTGTTTATCCATCTTGGAGGGGGTCACACAGAGTCCGGGATCTTTCACAACGCGAAACTCACTGGATATTCCTGCTAAAATGTCTTTTTCCACGGGGGTTGAATATAGAGGTAGACTTGAATTGCTTCATCAATAATTCTTAGACATCTATCATACCTATACCTTTCCCTCCGTGGGTTTATCATTACCCTCTCTGGCATCTTTTCAGTATCTTTATTATCATATTCATTTATCTGACATTTTGCTATTAATAATCCCTTCTCCATTGGTGGTGTTATTGGTGATCATTTGCGATCAGCTGAGCGATCACTAATTCACCACTTTATGTAGTTCTAGTTTTAGATTGATTTTATCGAGTTTTATTTTTAATGCATTTTTTATATAATTTAGATATATTTTAATTATGTATATTTAATTATTTATATGAATTTGCAATTGGCTTTTGATACTAGTATGTATTAATGCAAAGCTTTATTAATTTTAACTGATCATTGCCTTCATCCAGTAACAAATGTTTTTATATATATTTGTTGATACACTCCAGCGCATGATTGATATATATCAGCTGATGATTTAATTAGGAACTGTTGTATGGCTATTTAATACAAACACAATGTAATGATTGTGCTGTAGATTTGATTCGTGGTCACGGGGACACCCGGAAATCGGCATATTTTCCTCATATTTCCGCCGCCCACGTCTGCCTATACAACAGCTGTTTTGTCCCTGTTGTAATGTTAGGAGCCATCCACTGCGGTCAGCCTATCATGAGCAGCGTCTGCTCGACCCATCAGGTCGGCTTGACGCTGTGGCTGTTGGGTAAGACAGCTAGCCAATGGAGGAGGCGCTGACTTCCTCCTATCTTTAGCTGCACAAGCGCTCTATGCCCGCCCATTGTTGTAGGCGGAGCGGGATGCGCTGCACAGCATGTGATTGGCTCAGACTGCTGCAGTTGGGAGGTGTGATTGACATCCTCTCTCGCCTATCGGACGTGCGCCACGCCTGTCGCACTGGCTGATTGATTCTTATACCAGCCAGTAGCGACAGGTGATGCTGTCTGCCCACAGGAGTTTGGGAACATGGATTACTTCCGCCCATAGTTATGGAGGAAGTGGTAAAGCGCCCAGTACTGATAGGCTGATTGATCTGACTACATCAGATATAAGGTAACCATCTATGACTGTGTGGTTAGTCCCATGAATAAGTTTTTATAACGAAACATGTCGGGGTATTGCCATACAGTCTAATTTTACTAGTGAATGCTGCGTATTTGGATGCAGAGTGTGCTTGAAGTTTTTATTTAAGTGGATGTGCAGCTTCATCTGACAGAAGTCCATGGCACCGTGAGTAGGAGAATTGGTTTCACTTTTTCTCGCTGATCGGGGGTCCGCCGTGACCGCTTCTCACCATTTTGACGTTTGAAGGAGTTTCTTGATGTGACATTTTGCTGTTTTACAAGATTTTGTTTGTGAGTGTACTGTTTGAAGTTTTATTTTGGTGTGCTATTAAACCCTTGACGGTATCACACTATTTGCACTTCTTTTGTCTCTCTCTGACATATATGTGGAACTGATTGGATGTCATATTTGGATTACATCTATACTGACGGGAACAACTACATCTGATAAGGTTTTTGTGCCAAAACACGAGAGTGTGAGGCATACCTATCCGGTGAGTGTCCATTTGATGGGAGAGGAGTCACTGAGCACTGTCGGGTGTGGTGAAAATTTTTTGAAAATTTGAAGATTGCAGGATCCTTAAACACATGAACTTTTCTTTTTTGGCCACGTTCTGAATTATTTTTAAAGACTGTTTTTTTGCACCTTCAGTGCGTTCACTTCACGTTTAAGTCAATCACGGGTGTTTATTATTACAGTCACAGTTTAGTGTTTATTTCTTAAACTGGGTATATTTTGCTTATTATCACTGTATATCATTACATATGGGTTGTAATAATGTATTTCACATATAGTCAAATATGCACAGATATTTGTTAGCGCTGTTCTAATTTGTTGACACCCCTTAGGGAGTGTGATCATCTTATATTCTTTTTGTTCACTTATTATTTTTTAAGCAGCAGCTAGGCACCATCCACTCCTCCACAGGCGCAACGGTGGGCGGCTTTTAGGGCGCATTCTATAGATCACCCATTGTTAATATCAAGCTGTGTGATATAACATTAAAGTCTGTCTTGTTCTAGCAGTAAGCCTGGACTAATGTGTGGCTTAATGGGCGATCTCAGGAATATTCCTCCTAGTGGAATATTGGGGTGATGTTCTTATGGAAGAAGGGAATCTTTGACGGGGATATCATACCGATACCGTCACAATTGGTTGGTAGCAGTGGGATTTTCCCTTCTATTCCCCTTCACACCCGGATTCCAAGCAGACACTGGAAGAACTACTGGAAGTTCGTGGAAGGATTGCTAGCAACAAAACCAAGCGGGTCATCATAGCAGAATCAATGGAGATAGACCAGGAGGACGGGATTGCAGCAACGCCAGCAGTACAAGAGATGGAGACACCAGTGATTCAGGAGGAGGAATCGCCAGCCAACAAGCTAATGAGAGAGAAGCTAGCGTGGTTCGGCCCGAACCCAACGCCGGATGTGGTGCTGAAAGTGATGGACCTGTTAGTAAACGCAGAACTACAGTTAAAACTGGCAGCAGTCCAACAAGCAGCCGCACCTTCTCCAAACAGTGAGTACAGCACAGCAGACACAAGGAAGATCCCGTTTAGCGCTTTTAAAGCTTTTGATGAAAAGGACTGTGAGATTGATAACTACCTGGCAGATTTTGAGCGACAATGTAACCTGCACCGAATAGCTAGAGGAGAGTGGGTTGCAATATTGTCAGGCAAACTGTCAGGCAAAGCTTCTGATGCTTTCCGGACCGTGCCAGATCAGGATATCCATAGCTACGCCCGGGTTAAAGAAGCGCTCCTGGCTCGTTATGCAGTAACCCCAGAATCCCACCGACAGAAGTTCAGGGACTCACGCAAAACCACGAAAGACTCTTACGTGGAATGGGCATGCCAGTTGTCCCTGTCGGCCTCTAACTGGGTTAACAGCAGCCAGGCCACCACCGCAGAGGACATTTTGCAACTAATGCTCCTGGACCAATTTTACAATCACATCCAGACGGATGTCAAAGATTGGGTGAGAGATCGCAGGCCCATGACTCTACCAGAGGCCGCGAAGTTGGCGGATGAATATGCGGATACTCGCAAGACAAACCAGGTCACACCACGGGTACAACCTCCACGACCAACGGCGCCCTCACACCCACCAGCCGCTAGATACCAACCACCTAACAGACCGATGACATCTAGCCCTCGCTATCCACGCCAGGAGGACAACGAACAACGCTGCTTCCGGTGCAAACAGCTGGGTCACTTCAAGCAGAATTGCCCCATGAACGACAACACCAGGTCAAATTGGTCTCAACCTGGGTACCGCCCACCAGCAGCAGCCCATTATGTAGACTCGGCTTGGGATCCCCAGGAGCTGGGTCCGGAAGAACCATTGGGCACCCCTTACGAAGTCCTCACGGTACAATCTGGTATTACGGACAACAGGGAACACCATTGTCAGCTGGTCATGGGCGACAGCCCTGAGCCGGAGGGGCCCTGGAGGGAGCGGGGCAGAAAGAGGCACCGCCGGCTACCCCCCAAGAAGAAGAGGTCCTGGAAGCCGTATAACAAGCTGACCTGGGAGGAGAAGAAGCGACTGGAGGAGAGGGAGTCGCAGCGGGCGTCGCAGATGCGGGCCGAGATGTTCGCCAAGGGCCCACCGGTGGCCCCTTACACCACCACCCAGTTCCTGATGATGAAGGACCACATGGAGAGCCTGCAGGACATGAGCAAGCAGGAGCTGATCCGTGAATACATGGAGCTGGAGGAGTGCATAAGCCGCATGGAGGAGGAGAACAACCACCTGAGGTCACAGCAGGCTGACCCCCCCAGGCTCCATGAACTGGAGATGGAGCTGGAGAAGCTCAAAGAGGAGAACTGGTGGCTGCGGAGGGAGCAGAGGGTGGCTGACCCTATGGGGCCCTGATTCCCCCCCCCCGAACTCTGAGCACCGGTGCTACAGCATTTCAACAAATATAACTTTTTCTTTTTATGAATCTCCTGTGACTGTCACTACAGAGCCATAACCTGCCCCTCCCATAGCGGGACACCTAGATGGCGGCGCACAGACCCATTCGCCATCTTCACACTGACTTCTGGTGACTTTGCAGATCGCACAAAGACTTGGGGACTGACCGGCGTGTGATCTGACGACCCGGTGGCATACCTGAGTCTGAAGCAGTTGCCAAGGGAGGTCAGTCACGCCAAACGGAGTTAACCTCGGACTAAAAGCTCTGAACCCGTCAACCCTACTGGACCAGGGAAGGTCCAACCGGGTTTGCCGTAGCAGGGAGAAAAAGGGGGGCCATTGTGATGCATTTGCCTATATGTCTCAGTCTAATTCTCCCTGCTTGCCCTGTGTAATTCTGTCCTCGGCTAGCAGGTTATTGACGTGCTAATGTCCCCTCACTATTTCTAAAGGTTAATTGATCTATTGTGTTGTGTGAAGGAGATCTGTGTTTAAGTGGCTTGTGTTAATTATTCTGATTGCTCCAGTGTGGTAATTATCTCTCTATATGCGGGGTCGAGCGGTCTAGTTAATGTATTCAGTACAACTTGTAATCAGCGTCCTTGATGTCATTGTCTAAAGAAAATGTGTTTTCAGACTCGGCTCCGTCGTGTCTGCCTAATCATCTGTATGGAAGCCCCAGTGTGAGGGGGGCGGATATTTGTTATTGTAACAGTTTTGGAAATGACATATAAGCTGTGTGATATAACATTAAAGTCTGTCTTGTTCTAGCAGTAAGCCTGGACTAATGTGTGGCTTAATGGGCGATCTCAGGAATATTCCTCCTAGTGGAATATTGGGGTGATGTTCTTATGGAAGAAGGGAATCTTTGACGGGGATATCATACCAATACCGTCACAGTTATTTTTGGTGTGCGGCTGTCCATATACCTTTTCTCCTGATTTTTGCCTTGTGCATTGCCAGCGCCCACGATTTCATCAAACGCTGCCTCTGTGCCATCAAATGCTGCCACTGTGCCCATCAATTGCAGCCAATGTGCCCATCAAACGCTGCCACTGTGCCAAATGTTGCCAGTGCTGTCTGGTGGACCAACGGGCGGGGAGCACCGATTTTTCAAAGCCAGGCACCCCTTCTATATACTCCCATGTTAAACGTAAGTCTAGTCATGGACACAGTGAGGCATGGGCACAGTGAGGCATGGGCACAGTGAGGCATGGGCACAGTGAGGTATGGGCACAGTGAGGCATGGACACAGTGAGGCATGCACATGGACACAGTGAGGCAAAGTGAGGCACAGTGAGGCATGCAGATGAACACCTGAGGCTTATACTCGAGTCAATACGGTTTCCCTTTTTTTGTGGTAAAATTAGGTGCCTCGGCTTATATTCGGGTCGGCTTATACTCAAGTATATACAGTATAGTTAGTTGGTATGGGATCAAATACTTATTTTACTCACTGAACTGCAACTCAATTTATAACATTTGTTTTCCCCACTGTATATGTTTAACCACTTTAAAACCGCACGCCGTCATATGACGTCCAAAAAGGGGATCTGTTATCCTGGGTGGACGTCATATGACGTCCTGTACTTTGTGCAGGTATATCTGAATGATGCCTGCACCTAGAGGCATCATTCAGATATAATTTCCTTCCGGCGGCGATCCTGCGCACCGTAAGAATGATCATAGTGGCGGTTCCACCGCTTGATCGTTCTTACAGGCGGCGGGAGGGGACATCCCCCCCCCCGCCGCCATCCGGTGCTTCTCCGGGCTCTCCCGTCCCATCGGGGGCCCGGAGAGATGATCGCCGTCCGCCGGATGTTTGCCATAGAGATGACTGGTGACCAGATGGTCACCAGTCATCTCTATGACCGTCGGAGGCCCGGGCGCGATGTGATGACGTCACGCCCGGGTACCCGTAAAGTAAACAAACCGCAATTGCGGCTAGTAAGAATGAGATCTGTGAATTTTTTTTCACGATCTTATGCTTTCCAGCCTGGAGGAGAGATGTGGGGTCTTATTGACCGGCATCTCTCCTTAACGAGGACCTGTCACACACTCTTCCTATTACAAGGGATGTTTACATTCCTTGTAATAGGAATAAAAGCGAGCAAATTTTTTTTTTAAAATAAATAAATAAATAAGTAAAATAAAAAATAAATAAATAAAATTAAAATGCCCCTGTCCCCGGTAGCTTGCGCTCAGAAGCGAACGCACACGTAAGTCCCACCCACGTATGTAAACGTCGTTCAAACCACACATGTGAGGTGTCACCGCGTGCGTAGAGCGTGTGCAACAATTCTAGCACTATACCTCCTCTGTAACTCTAAACTGGTAACCTGTAAAAAATTTAAAGCGTCGCCTATGGAGATTTTTAAGTAACAAAGTTTGGGGCCATTCCATGAGTGTGCGCAATTTTAAAGCGTGACATGTTAGGTATCTATTTACTCGGCGTAACATCATCTTTCATATTTTACAAAAAAAAAATGGGCTAACTTTACTGTTTTGTTATTTTTTAATTCATGAAACCATTTTTTTTACAAAAAAAAAGGCGTTTGAAAAATTATTGCGTAAATACCGTGCAAGATAAAAAGTTGCAATGAACGCCATTTTATATGTTTCTGGCCTAATGCACTGGCCAGCAGAATTTCTCTAATCACGAATACTGTATCCTTTCCATCGTGTACAGAATGAAATCATTTATTGTATAGACCTGCAAGCTTTACTGTATATGGGTTGTATGCCACCTTTCTCTTAATAATAAAAACAAAGTGAAAGAAAATACATGTACATTTGTTCGAACTAAAGTTATTAGGCTATTTTCCCTCTGGTTTGAATGCTTTTCATTGATTTAAAACAGAAAATACCGCATTTGGCCACTAGATGCCACTAAGTATCATAGGAAATGCTTTGGTTACTGAGCATCATCTAGTTGCCAAATGTGAAACATTCAAACAGTACAGGAAATAACCTAATAAAAAATGTTATAAGTTTTTTTGCCCCATTCCAGCAGAAAAAATGTTCTGTACATGCCCTTTCACTTGGCAAATTGCTATGCATTTATTTTTTTATATAAATAAACCCCTATGTGTCTTTTTAACAATTTATAGATTCAATTATATTGAATCTATAAAGTCTATGGGGCAGATCCTCAAAGAAATTACGCGGCGTATCTCTTGATACGCCGGCGTAATTTCAAATTTTGCGCGTTGTATCTTTGTTTTGGTATCCCCAAAACAAGATACGACGGCATCTGGGTTAGATCCGACAGGCGTACGTCGGATCTTAGATGCAATTTTTCGGCGTCCGCTAGGTGGCGTTCACGTCGTAATCCGCGTCGAGTATCCAAATTAGCTATTTCCGACGATCCACGAACGTACGAGCGGCCGTCACATTTTTTTACGTTGTTTCCGTTCGGCTTTTTCCGGCGTATAGTTAAAGCTGCTATATGGTGGCGTACTCAATGTTAAGTATGGCCGTCGTTCCCACGTCTAATTTTGAAAATTTTACGTTGTTTGCGTAAGTCGTCCGTGAATGGGGCTGGACGCCATTTACGTTCACATTGAAAACAATGACGTCCTTGCGACGTCATTTGGAGCAATTCACCCTGGGAGTTTTTACGGACGGCGCATGCGCAGTTCGTTCGGCGCGGGGACGCGCTTCATTTAAATGAAACACGCCCCCTACCCGCCCAATTTGAAATCCGCCGCGAGAGATACACTACGCCGCCGTAACTTACGGCGCAAATTCGTTGAGGATTCAAACCAAAGCCAAGTAAGTTACAACGGCGTAGCGTATCTTACATCTGCGCCGGGCGCAGCGGATGTCTGTGGATCTGCCCCCATGAGTCTAAAAAGAATTACCGTAAATACTCGAGTATAAGCCGAGTTTTTCAGCCCTTTTTTTATGGCTGAAAATAGCCCTCTCGGGTCATACTCGAGTCAGTGTACCTTGGGCGTCCATTTTTTAAAACTTGCGGCTTCCTCATGATCCCGTCTTGTTCCGTGATAGGCGTTTGACTCTCTGTTCCGCTACTGCCTATCACGGACGTTCTTTCATCCTTGGACTTCCCCAGCAGACACTGTGTTCTGTTTTCCTCCTATCACAGACCTTCTCTTGTCCGAGGATGAAAGAAAATCCGTGATTGGCGGAACACTGAACACAGTGTCTGCTGGGAAACTGATGCCGCGTACACACGATCGGTCAAACCGATGAGAACGGTCTGATGGACCATTTTCATCAGACCAAACCGATCGTGTGTGGGCCCCATCGGTTATTTATCCATCGGTTAAAAAATTTGAAATTTGTTTTAAAATTAACCGATGGATACTTAACCGATAGAAAAAAAACGATCGTTTGTAGGCACGTCCATTGGTTAAAAATCCACGCATGCTCAGACTAAATTAGAGGGACGGGAGCGCTCGTTTTGGTAAAACTAGCGTTCGTTATGGAGATAGCACATTCATCACGCTGTAACAGACAGAAAAGCGTGAATCGGCTCTAACCAAACTTTTACTAACACTCGGTAACACGGAATCAGCAAAAGCAGCCCCAAGGGTGGCGCCATTGGATTTGAACTTCCCCTTTATAGTGCCGTCGTACGTGGTTTACGTGACCGCGTTCTGACACAATCGTTTTTTTAACCGATGGTGTGTAGGCGCGACTGACCATCAGTCAGCTTCATCGGTTAACTGATGGAAAAATCCATCAGACCGTACTCATCGGATTGACCGATCGTGTGTACAGGGCATAAGGCTGAGGATGAAAGAACATCCGTGATAGGCGGAACACTGAACACAGTGTCAAACACATATCACGGAACGGGACAGGACCAGGAGGAAGCCACGAGTTTTAAAAAATGGCGCAGCCTGTCAAGAATTTCAGGTACGCTGCAATGGGCACAGTAAGGTTGTAAAGGGCACAGTGGGGTAATGAGCACAGTGAGGTAATGGGCACAGTGAGGTTGCAATGGGCACAGTGAGGCGTGCAAATGGGCACAGTGAGGCGTGCAAATGGGCAATGTTGACCCTCTTTTTCACTTACAGTAGCTGCTGCTGCACTTCTCACCCTAGGCTTATACTCGAGTCAATACGTTTTCCCATTTTTTTGTGGTAAAATTAGGTGCCTCGGCTTATATTCGGGTCGGCTCTTACTCGAGTATATACGATATTCTATCTCCACTGTAATAAAGGGGATGTCTTTTGCTTGTAGCTATGGCAACTGTAGACATACAGAGTGCTGAGCATATAGAGGCATTCTTCTGTATTAAGAAATGTATAAATAGAGTTTATAAGTTTCTTATAATTATTATTATTATTATATGTATCAGTTATAACAATAATTATTATTATTATTTTTATTATTATGTAAAATAAATAATAATAATATACATACATAGTGATGAACATATAGAGGCATTCTTCTGTAGACTGTATTTTTTAACATATAAATATAATTTATAAGTTCTTATAATGTATACCTTTATAATAATATTAATAATAATAATAATAATAATAATAATAATAATAATAATAGACATACAGAGAGCAGAACATATAGAGGCATTTTTCTGTAGACTGTAATAAAAAACATAAATATAATTTAAAAGTTCTTATAACTTATATATTTATAATAATTATTATTATTATATAAAATAAATTATAATATAATAATATTAATAATAATAATAATATAATAATAATAATAATAATAATAATAATAATAGACACACAGAGTGCTGGTGAACATATAGAGGCATTCTTCTGTAGACTGTATTAAGAAGTTTCTATAAGTAATCTATAAGTTTTTATAACGTATACCTTTATAATAATATTAATAATAATAATAATAATAATAATAATTATTATTATTATTATTATTATTATTATTATTATTAATATTATATAAAATAAATAATTATAATATAAATAATAATAATAATAGACATACAGATTGCTGAACATATAGAGGCATTCTTCTGTTGACTGTAATAAAAAAATATAAATATAATTTAAAAGTTCTTATAACTTATACATTTTTAATAATAATAATAATAATAATAATTATTATTATTATTATTATTATTATTATTATTATTATTATTATTATTATTATTATTATTATATCAAATAAATAATAATAATAGACACACAGAGTGCTGAACATATATATATATATATTCTGTAGACTCTATTAGGAAACATATAAATATAATTTATATGTTCCTATAACTAATAAATTTAGAATAATGATGATAGACAAGCCTCAGCGAGAGAAGATGGCGCCGCAAAAGGTGAAAAGGACACCAACGGTGAAGAAATCCAAAAGGCCTACCTGGAGGTTCACTCTGGATCTTACCCATCCTGTAGAAGATGGCATCTTTGACTCTGCCAACTTTGAACAATTTCTCAAGCAGAGAGTGAAGGTTAATGGGAAAACTGGAAATCTTGGGAACGTTGTTCATATTGAACGTCAAAAGAACAAAATTAACGTGGTTTCGGAAAAGCAGTTTTCTAAAAGGTACCTAAAGTACCTCACAAAGAAGTACCTCAAGAAGAACAGTCTGCGTGACTGGTTGCGTGTAGTTGCATCAAACAAGGAGACCTATGAGCTGCGCTATTTCCAGATCAGCCAGGATGATGAGGAGTCTGAAACTGAAGAATAAATGTCTTTATCAAATAAAGATTTTTTATGCACTAAAAAAAAAAAAAAAAAGAATAATGATGATAATAATTCTTATAAGACACAGTGGATACGAACGATATGGCCAAAGCTTGTACAAGTACAATGGGAAAACATAGGCAATAAAGTTTATAACTTTTAAATATAATAATAATAATAATAATAATAATAATAATAAATATTATTATTATATAATATAAATACTAATAATAATCATAACAATAATAATAATAATAATAATAATAATAATAATAATAGACATACAGACTGCTGAACATATAGAGGCATTCTTCTGCAGACTGTATTGAGACACATATAAATATAATTCTTATAGTTCTTATAACATATCAATTTATAATAATTTTTTATAAGACACAGTGGATATGACCAATATGAACAAAGCTCATACAAGTACAATGGGGGAAAAAAAGATAATAACGTTTATAACTTATAAATATAATAATAATAATAATAATAATAATAATAATAATAATAATAATAATAATAATTATTATTATATAATAATAATAATAATAATAGACATATAAAGTGCGTAACATATAGAAGAATTCTTCTGCAGACTGTATTAAAAAACATATAAATATAATTCTTATAGTTCATATAAGATATACATTTATAATAATAATTATAATAATTTTTATAAGACACAGTGGATATGACCAATATGAACAAAGCTCATACAAGTACAATGGGAAAACATAGATAATAAAGTTTATAACTTATAAATATAATAATAATAATTATTATCATTATTATATAATATAAATAATAATAATAGTAGACATACAAAGTGTGTAACATATAGAGGCATTCTTCTGCAGACTGTAGTAAAAAAAATATAAATAAATATAATTCTTATTGTTCTTATAAGAAATAAATTTATAATAATAATTATAATCATTTTCATAAGACACAGTGGATATGACCAATATGACCAAAGCTTGTATAAGCACAATGGGAAAACATAGGTAATGAAGTTTATAGTGTTTTATTTTATTGGTTGCATCAGTGAATATGTTAGAACATAAAAGTAAGACTGGGAAATAATGAAAATTGTTGATGAACTGCACGGATGACAAAAGACATGAACCCATAAGCAGACATTTTTTTATTTTTATAGACGGAGCTGGTTAGTCACTAACAGGAAAATAAGGCAAAGTGACTTATACTTCCTATAGCCATCATAATTACAGTGTTTTGTATAATTAAAACCCAGATGGAACATAGTGCAGACGACATCTTGTACATATCGCTTTATGAGAAATACATATGAAGTATTATGAAGATTTCATCTGTGTAACTGCTCAGAGCCAGCAGACGGTATGATAACAGTGTAGGCCGGGGCCACAGTCTATGGGCTGCAAATCCTTAGATGCCCCTTGATTAATCCTCTATTTGACAATATCCTTCACATTATCTGTCTCACAATGTACGCAAAAGGAATTAACAATCCCGGCAGTGCAGCTGTGAGAATAAAAAATGAAACTAGTTTGTGAATTATGTATTCCTCCTGACATTAGGTACCCCCACAGCAAAGTGACCCGGAGCTGCCAAATATGGTTTCCTGAAAGTGAACAGTTGCAGTAGACAATTTTGGTATACCTTGGGTGCAACAGAGATACCTGTAGGCAGGTGTTGAGGTTGGCTGCAATATATCAGCCAACCTCAAGGTGGCGCTGTGTCATTTCTTCAGACTTGTCTCCTATCATGGACTCCAGGTGGCCATCTTAGAGAGACAACATCTCTTATTGGATGTCAAAATCCCGTGAGGTTTGGGTTGCCATCTTGACACAGAAGTGTTAAAAGTGGTTGCAAACCCTTACATATATTCTTAAAAAAAAAAAACTTACATATATCTGTGACGAGAGTCACTTTGGGCGGGGGGGCTTGTGGAAAACAGCTTACTTTGGAGAGCACTGTAATCTCCTTGTCAAGCTCCCCCAGACCCTCCTATGTGTAAGTCAACATGTGTCTATTAGGGCCACAAGGGTGACCAAGGAACCCCAGTCTGATCTGGACTAATCAGACTCATTGTACAACCACACTGGAATATTATATGTGTGTATATATATCTCTCTCTCTCTATATATACATATATATATATATATATATATATATATATATATATATATAGATAGGTAGGTAGGTAGGTAGGTAGATAGATAGAGAGAGATATATATCTATAGATATAGATATATATATATATATATATATATATATAGTATGTAGCGCCTGGCTATTTTCAGAGCCGGTGCTATTCTAAATTTAGGGGAAGTTCAGAGAGGTAGTTGGCTCTGAATCTGTTATTTGGTTAAATTTGGGGTCTCTGCTCCAGCTTGGCTGTACTGTGGGCTATCCTTTTGTCTGGGGACTCCCGTCACCCCCGGACGGCGGGTGGCAGCAGTGGGGTCAAGTGCGGTTGAGTATCTCTCCTCAGCAGCCTATCAGGAGGGTGGGCCACCTCGCTGTGCATGCTGGGGAGGGGTATTTAAGGGGCAGACGCTATTAGTTTGGGTCGCTGTGTTGCTGCCCTTGAGCTGGGTAGTCGTCCCACCACCCCCGTGTGTGGCCCTCCTGGCCGGGGTGTGTGCGTGTGTATTCCTGGCTCCGGGACCACGTTGGTCTGGAGCACATTCATCTGTTTGATGGATCCAGTGAGTCGACCGGATCCCTAATTTGCCAGATGGTCCTGGGCTGTCTGTCCAATAGGAGGAAGCTGCCTGATGAGGAACCTTTCCGGGGGATACCGAGGACGAGGCTGGTGTTTCAGGAGAGACCTGTCCATTCGTCAGAGGACAACTTTGGTTCTGAGAGGCTGGACGCAGGTCACCTATCAGTTGCTGATTTAACCAAAGCTATTTGAAGGAGAACCGGGTGCTGAATCCAGTTAAGAGGGATTTTGGACCGAAATTGTCTCCAATCTTCAGGAGGGTCTGTGGCAGAGACTTAATCCTTTTCATCCGAGTGACACTCTGGCTGCCAGGCAGGTGAGAGAGGCCTGTCCAGATGCACTATACCCACTCTGGCTAGAGTGGCAAAGTAAAGTTGTCGTAGGAAGCAAGACTGTTTTCATACCCAGTTACACCTGAATTTGCTGTCTCCTATTTTGCTATCCCTTCACCTTTGAACTGTTTATCGTTTTTACCCGGCTGGGTAATAAAAGCACAGAAAAGACATGTGGACATTGACTTTACTACAGCTCTCATCCAGTACCCTAGACGGCGGAGATACAGAGGTAACGTGCCACCCAAACATGTCTATGGACACACAAATAGGATCGGTGGTCAGCGGATCTCACTATCTTCTCTGCTTGCTGCGTAGACTCATCCCCATTATCCCGAAAGAAGACACATCAGTAGTAGTGGGAGCACTAATCAACTCCAGGCTCGACTACGCAAATTCCCTTTACCTAGGACCACCCAAATACCAGATGTCTCGTCTACAAGTTGACCAGAACACTGCAGCCAGACTGGTAACGGGTAAAAAAAATGAGGGAATCACCCCCCCGGTCCTGAGGACCCTCCACTGGCTATCCGTAAAGGAACGGGTGACATTCAAGACCATCTGCCTCACCCACAAATGCACACAAGGAATCGCGCCAGAATACTTATGCGAGAAAATAAAACACTGCACTCCAATTCGGGCCCTACGATCAACTAATCAGAACCTCCTCCACATCCCCAAGTCCCGCTACAAATCTAAAGGAGAACGAAGATTCGCAGTCCAAGGACCGCGGCCATGGAACGCTCTACCTACAGACATTCGGATGGAAGTGAACCATCTGGCCTTCAGAAAAAAACTTAAGACACATCTATTCTGAAGCATGGCTGGACGACGACATGGGATACAGCACCTTGAGGCGATTTAGTTCGCATTTTTAGCGCTATACAAGTTACTCACTCACACTCACTCAAAACAAACCAGCAGCTCCTTTGGGGGTAGTGCTACAAGTATATTGGGCCAGATCCACGTAGCGCGGCACTTTGTTATGTCCGGCGTAGCGTATGTCAGATATACTACGCCGCCGTAACTTACAGCGTATTTTCTGTATCCTCAAAGAATTTGCGCCGTAAGTTACGGCGGCGTAGTGTAACTGTGTCGGCGTAAGGGCGCGCAATTCAAATGGATGAGATGGGGGCGTGTTTTATGTTAATACGTCTTGACCCAACGTAAATGAAGTTTTTTTTTAACGCCGCATGCGCCGCCCGTGGGGGTATCCCAGTGCGCATGCTCCAAATTAACCCGCAACAAGCCAATGCTTTCGACGTGAACGTAATTCTACGCAAATCCCTATTCGCGAACGACTTACGCAAACAACGTAAAATGTTCAAAATTCGACTCGGGAACGACGTCCATACTTAACATTGAGTACGCCTCATATAGCAGGGGTAACTTTACGCCGGAAAAAGCCTTACTGAAACAACGTAAAAAAATGCGCCGGCCAGACGTACGTTTGTCGATTGGCGTATCTAGCTAATTTGCATACTTGACGCGGAAATCGACGGAAGCGCCACCTAGCGGCCAGCGTAAATATGCACCTTAGATCCGACGGCGTACTAAGACGTACGCCAGTCGGATCTAGCCCAGCTTCAGGCGTATCTTGTTTTGTGGATACAAAACAAAGATACACCGGAGCAAAATAGAAGTTACGTGGTGTATCAATAGATACGCCGTCGTAACTTCTTCGTGGATCTGGCCCATTGTCTCATATACTGTTGCAGACTCTTTACTAGATCATTTGAGGTGTGGCTGTATCCCATTGTTCTATTTTTAGTGTCTGCCTTCGGAGCAACCTATTATGGCATGTATATGTGTATGTGGATTAGCTGTGAGGAGGGAGGGGAGAATTCCTCCAACAGCTCTCCCTGCTGATAGGACAGTCTACTGATGAGAAGTTTGAACACACTTGTGTCATGCTACTGGAGGAGGTCTACCCCACCCTGTGTCATTATGCAAAAGGAGGGGGGATTGTCCTCTGAGTGTATATCTCTGTGTGCCTCTGTTCAGAATAAACAGTTCATGTTGCAGCTTTGCAGCCAAACGAGTACTGCCTAGTTCTTGGTTGTAATATGCAGCTATAATATCTAATATCTATATTCAGACTGGAGGAAGCGATATATGATGGAAGCACTCAAGCGGAGTGCGTCAGGGTTCTGTGACAATACCCACTGAAGTGACTGGCCTACATTCTACATAAGTTGTACCTGTCTCTTTCCCCTACAGCCTCCTAAATCACAAAATTTACACAGCATTTCTCAGCTCCAGAAGGCAGGGGGTGGAATCTGATGTCACACACAGCAAAGCATAAAGCAGGGATCTGAGTGTAATCTGATACCTGAGTGGAGGGAGTGGACACGCCCCTCCTCCTCACAGTTATATAAGGAAACTGAGGCTGTCTTGAACCCCTGATGTAAGGGGGAGGCTCTTTGGGGACCCTGATGTAAGTGGGGGGCTCTCTGTGGGCTTGATGTAGGGGAAAGACTTTCTGGGGACCCTGATGTAAGTGGGGTCTCTCTGGGGACCCTGATGTTAGTGGGAGGCTCTCTGGGGACCCTGATGTTAGTGGGAGGCTCTCTGGGGACCCTGATGTAAGTGGGAGGCTCTCTGGGGACCCTGATGTAAGCGAGAGGGGGGCTGTCTGGAGACCTTGATGTAAGTGGGAGGCTCTCTGTGGACCCTGATGTGAGGGGGAGGCACTCTGGGGACCCTGATGTAAGTGATGAGCTCTCTGGAGGCCCTGATGTAAGTGGGGAGGCTCACTGGGGACCCTGATGTAAATTGGGGGGTTCTCTGGGGGCCCTGATGTAAGGGGGAGGCTCTCTGGGATCCTGATGTAAGTGAGGGGGCTCTCTGGGGACCATGATGTAAACGAGGGGGGCTCTCTGGGGACCCTGATGTAAGTGGGGGGCTCTCTGGAGACCTTGATGTAAGTGGGGGGCTCTCTGTGAACCCTGTTGTGAGTGGGGGACTCTCTGGGGACCCTGATGTAAATGGGGGGCTTTCTGGGGACCATGATGTAAGTGGGGAGGGGCCTTCTTATACAGTGGAACCTCAGATTACAAGCATAATTCGTTCCAGGAGAATGCTTGTAATCCAAAGTACTCGCATTTCAAAGCGAGTTTCCCCATTGAAGTCAATCATTGACTTCAATGGCATGCAATATCGCATGCGGCCAGAGGTGGGGGGGGCGCCGGAGAGCCTCGGAAACGGGCAGAAAGGCCCGAGGACAACTTGGTATTTACTTGTATTTCTGAGCATTTCCGAACAGCGCCGATCGACTTTGGCGCCCCCCCACCTCAGGCCAAACGCAGTACTGCACACTGCTTTGGCCTGAATCATGCTCGTCTTGCGAGACAACACTCGCAAACTGAGTTAGGATTTTTTTCAAATACTGTGCTCGTATTGCGAAATGCTCGTTAACCGCGTTACCTGCAATTTGAGGTTCCACTGTATATGGTAAAGGTGGCCAACAGTTGGGTTTCTATATTCCCCAGTGACATATGTGGGTACAAATTTCAATAGAACAAATTAAAAAATCTGAAGTGAGATATATTGTGTAAATATTGTTTAACTTTATATATATATATATATATATATATATATATATATATAACAATAATAACAAACCATGGTATCCGCACTCTGTAACGATGTATATATATATATATATATATATATGTACACACACACACACACATGTATATTATATACATGTGTATACCCACCCAAGCGTATAACTTTCTTTACTTTGCTGCTATAGGCTCGAGCCCCAGATCTTTTGTAGACCTAACATGTTACGCCCCTTCACGTCTGTCTAAAGAATTTCTTACAATTGATGAAAAACAAGCATTCCGTTCTGATTTTTTTTTTCTTTTCAAGCAGATGGAAGTTCCGTGCTTTTCTACGTCCTTTACTAACGATCACTTTCAAAGCTGAAGCTTTTTATGTAGGCCTGCTTTCAAAACCTTCAGAAGTATAAATTAAGTCCCATAAGAATGTCTGCAAACAAGTCTTCTGCAGACAGACATAAATATCGAAATTACCAGGTGCGTACCGCAAGGCTCAATGTGCGCTCTTACTGCGAGCAAGCGTCTATTTCACCCGGGGCTCTTGTACCTAAAGTGTTGTAAACAATCTCACAGCCATAAAACATCCAGCATGGAACAAAGACCGGGACAAAAAATGTGATCATTGAGGAATTATCTCTAAAGGTTAAGGCTCCATTCACATTAGCGCGTCTACAAAGTTGCACGATTTCCAGTGCGACTTTGATGTGACCTTCGGTGCGACTTTGAACCGACTTTACACTCAATGCATCTGAGTCGCATCAAAATTTGCACCAAAGTAGTGAAGGCACCTTTTCAAAGTCGCTGCAACTTTAACCACTTGCCGACCGCCCCGCGTATATGTACTACGTCGGCCCCTGTGCGCGAAATTACGTACAGGTACATCATTTTGCTCTTCTGGGTCTTCAGCGCGCACGCACGCCACTGGCAACCCACTCCCTCTGTGATTGGACACAGCGGGAGCCAATCAGTGGGTCCGGCGAACCCGATGTCTGCCAAGAGCCGCTGATCATTCACGAGAGAGGCAGAACGGCGGTCTGCCTATGTAAACAAGGCAGATTGCCATTCTGCTAGTAGAGAAGACAGAGATCGTGAGGCAGATCAACAAAAGGATTACGCCGGCGTATCTACTGATACGCCGGCGTAATTTTACATTTCCCGCGTCTTATCTTTGTTTTGAATCCTCAAAACAAGATACGACGGCATCTGGGATCGATCCGACAGGCGTACGTCTTAGTACGCCCTCGAATCTAAGCTGCAATTTTTCGGCGGCCGCTAGGTGGCGTTCCCGTCGAAATCCGCACCCCCTCCCTGCCAACCGAACCACCCCCCCAAATCAACGGAGAATGGCAACTGGTTAGTTCAAATATTTTTTGTTTCTTTCTTTTTTAACTTTTTTATCACTTTTTTTCATTTTGTAGCTTGTCGTTTACTTTTTTTTATTTTTGTATAATTTTCTTATTTATTTTAATATTACTTTTCTTATTCTTCACTTTTTAATACATTTTTTATTTTTATAATTTAATTATTATTTCTTATTTTTATTTTTTTTATCAATTTTTTTCACTTAACTTAATTGCTATCACACAGGAGAAAGCAATTGCCTGTGTGATAGCAATTGGAGGTGACAGGTTCTCTTTATTGACCCTGTCACCTCCAAAACAGGAGTCCTAGCACTGTGCTAGAACTCCTGTCACAGCTGAGATGGGAAGAGCACAGCTCACCCCTCTCACTGTGTACATCAGCGGCAGGGACAGTCACAGGAGACAAACTCGGTGGCCTGGGGGAGGACGGAGACCCCGAAGACAGAGCCAGTTGAGAGAGGTATGTGGGGGGGGGGGGGGGGAGGGGAGGACGGACGGGAGCACACATTTTACAAGTGATTGCGGCGACATCGCCGAAATCACTTGTTGACCAGCGAGCGGATTCCAGAAAGCAACTTACCGCCCTTAACTAGCCATCGGGGGATTCCATGCCACTGCTGCCCCTCTGCACCCTGCTGCCCCAAGGCCCGGCCTTGGTGGCCTTGTGATAAATCCGGGCCTGACTATGGGATTCGTTTTCTGTATTCTGCAAAAAAACTGGTTGATCCTGCTGTTCTCCATCTCCCCTTTCTGTGCATATCCCCAATTCAGCTAGAGATTTTGAAGCTGTGGTGGCAACTCTGCACATGCTCAGTTCTCAGTGAGTTTCTATGCTGACCATTTCCTCCCTACAACCCATGTGACTATAGAGTCACACATGTGGGTGTATACACAATGGTAAATGACAGCCCACTCCCTCCCTCCTCCTCCATGCCCACTAACCAGCTAATCACAATGGAGGTGGGATATTGCATGTAGATTGATGAAGGCTTCACCTCCCTTTTTCTAAGACCCATAAAACTAACCAGTAAAATATTTTTAGCAGCTAGGAAAAATGTGATTTAAGGCTCTATGACGCCGATCTTGATCTGTTATAGCTAGTCTTTTTTTCTCCACCATCTACAAATATCAGGACACCCAACTCTCTACAAAAGGGGCAGACCATAGTGCTACATGTAGCACCCTCTAGTGCTAGAATAGTGTAACAAGGTTTGTTATTGTAGCTAAATTGTTAGCTTGGCTGAGAGCCAAGCTGGGTTGAATCTGGGTCAGGGTGTGTTTCTCGGGGAGGCTGGATGACTCATCAGACAGCACCTCTGATACCTCCCCCTACTTGCTGGAACCTTGGAGAAGCTTCCAGAAGAATGGATGGGAATTTAGGAGGAGCTGACTGGAGTATTGAGGAGGGCTCCAGCCAATCCCCAGCACGAGGGCTGGTGGGGGGGCACCTCTTATATACTCTGGGTCATGCCACTAGTTTAGGGGAGGTTGACCTTGGGCCTGGGGTGCTGGAGAGACCCGCGATTCAGACTGCGATTCAGTTGCGATTTGGGGAGGCAATTGTGAATACCAATTCATTCAATGGAAATTTAGTACTGCTGTGATTTTTCAATCTGCCTTCATATGCAAAAAATTCCGCCCATCCTCTTCTCTACAGATCTGCCTTCCAGACATTTCTATGCAAAACCGACTATGAATCGCATCCTATGTGAACAGTTATCTTAGAATGCCACTATACTCTGGATTGATGCGCTCCAAACTCGCACAGGACCCTGTCTTTTAACCGGATCAAAAACGCATCACATGGATGTGAACTATCTTCATTGAAAACAATGTATTTTCAGAAGATATGCAAATCCAAGCCTTTCGGATCGCATCTGATCCGCCACAGTGTGAACTGGGACTAAATGGACTTGACTAACCATTTAAAGCTGAACTCAAGCTAACACTTTTTTTAACAGAATATTTTTATCCTTTGGGATGGAGGGGATACGTAGATGCCTACACCTATAGTAAGGTCCAGGGGCGTACGTACAGGGGTTGCCATTGTGACATTGCCCCCTGCTCCAGAGAGCCCATGCGGCCCCCTTGTATACATGGATAGAAGGGCAGTGGCACGTAGAGGAACCGAACCCTCCATGAAGCTGCTAAATGCCCACTTCTCCTCCTCTCCCTCCTGCTGCCTCCCTATCCCTGTCCTGCTTCCCCAGGCCCCTGTATCCTTTTCTCGCCCCCTTTCCACAGCTCTGCCGGTATTCCCCTTCCAAACCTCCAGTTGCTGTTGGGGATCAGTCAGGATGGAGAGCCGGGAAGGTGCCGGTAAATATGTAATTTGCCAGCCCCTTCCTTGTCTTAATGAATAAAGTCAGTGATTGGTAGCGATCACTGACTGTTTTTTTATTTTTATTCATAGCTGGGGCATAGTAAATTGCGTTTACTATGCTTCAGTTTGTGAATGAATGGGTGGCTGTGTAGAGAGCTATTCCTGTCCATTCTTTCTGTGCAGCTGAGGCATCAGAGTAACAGGCTGATGAATCTGTCCTCAGTCTCTTTCTCTGTCTCAAAAGTGAGACATCAGGGGTCTGTTTAGACCCCTGATATTCCACCAAAGCCCCATCCAATGGTGGTCCTAAAAAATATGTTTTTTTATATATATATATATATATATATATATATATATATATATATATATATATATATATATTGTAAGGGGTTAGCTCGGTAGCGGGGTGTGTGACCCCCTGGATGGGTTCACTACACACTGAATTTTATACAGAAAGGCAGTCGAAGACGATTGAAAACAAAGATTTTGGTTTATTCTTCTATCTTGCTGGAAACAAGTGCAAGCATCCAAACAGCATAAACAAAATCAAGCATAAAATAAACCCTGGCCACTTGGGGCGTCTATCTATACCACACAGGAACCTATCTATGGAGTCTGGCACAGCCTAGTGCTGGGCAGACACTGTTGGTCATACAGCAGAAAAACAAAAGTCTTTTGATTTTTATCACACAGAAAAATCTATTTCCTCCTCACCTACTCAGAAGACATTCAGCTACTGCTCTCTTTCACTCAGAAAGCCCCAGGATGCAGCAAATCAGTGGTAATCCTCTGGATTACTTATAGAGGCCTTAATTGCCTCATTCTGAACAGCTGAAGTCTTCCAACGCCCTTAGACCTTTTCTGGCTATTTTTGCAGCCGACGCCTAATAACAATTGGTGTATTGTCTAAACAAGGCAGAAATGCAGTGGCGTATCTAGGGTATGGCAGCCATGGCAAGTGCCATGGGCGCCATATGAAGGGGGCGCTGTTGAGTGGCTGGGCAGCAAGGCACTTACCAGGGTCTGAGGGTCTCTTCTTCCCTCCTCCTGAGCATAGGCAGGATCTCCTTTTCAGCACCTTTGCTAATGGACAATGGCAGCGCTATCCCTGCTGCGTTCAGCCACAGCCCTCCTCTGTTCTCCCACGCTCTCCCATTCTATCTGGTCAGATTGGCAGCGCACAAAGAAGAAGGAGGAACATCAGTTTCTCCCTCTCCTCTGTGAAAACTGAGGCCTTAAGTGATGAAGATTTCATCACTTCCAGTATTGGTTCTGCATTTACCTGGCCTTGGAGGGCAGAGGAGGGATCAGGGGTCTAATAAACCCCAGATTTCTCCATAAAGAGGATATGTCACTACCCAAGGTATCACAAGGGATGATAAATATCACTAGTTTTGTTAGCTGCTTTTTTTGTTAAGGTTATGTGAAAGATGGGTTTCAAATGTTTCGACAGGGGCGCAGTTTCAGTGCTTGCCATAGGCGCTATTTTCACTAGATACGCCTCTGCAGAAATGTATGTCCCGTCTGTGACAACACTCACAGATTTACCTGACTTTCTGTCACAATATATACTGTATATATTTATTTATTTAAATAAAATACAAAAATAAATAAAATAGTAAAAAAATAATAAAACAAAACAAAAAAAACTACTGACACCAGGGTGGCAAAGGTCGCATTTGTGACTGGGCCATGGCGTTCCACCACTGTGGGGGGGAGCCCAAGATGGCAGGAAGGTGGGCCCTTGCGAGACTGTAATAAAGGGTCCCACGAAGGGAGGAAAAGGCCCAGAGATCAGTGGGAAGGGCCCCTCATGATTTCTTGCACCGGGGCCCTGGAGGTTGCTGTTACGCCTCTGGTGAGGTCATTTGGGTGGGGATTTGTGTTAGGAGTGGGAATTTCAGGGGTTTGTGCTAGAAAAGGTAACACGGTAGGGGAATTTGTGCTAGGAAGGGAATTTTGTTTGGTGGGGGGGAATTAGTGCCATCAGGAATGATTGGGAGACTTTGCGCTAGGAGGGGAAATTTGGGGGGGGGGGGGGGGGATTTGTGCTAAGATGGGTGATTGGGGAGAATTTGTGCTGGGAGGGGGGATTTGGAGTGGGAGGAGAGGATTTGTGATCAGAGGGGAAATTTGAGGTGTGGAGGATTTGTACAAGGAGGGGGGGGGGTATGGTTTTTGTTTGGGGGGTGTTTATGCTTTGAGCATATGGGTTATGAGAGAATTTCAGCTGGGGGGGGGGGGGGGCAAAGATTCGTGCTGGGAAGGGAATTTCAGTAGGGGGCAAATTTTTTGGGGGAGGAGGGGGAATTTATTCTTAGGGGATACTCATGCAGATTAGTGCTTGATTTTAATTGGGGGGGGGTTGTTGACATATAATACTCTTTTGGGGAGGGGCACAATTTGACATGTTGGCCTTGGGCTTTAGGTAAACTTGTCCCGGCACTGATTACATGGGTGGTGTTTTCAGAATTGTATAGTTATATGTTGTATTTTATTGTAGCGGAGCTTTATGGCATAATTAGAGTCTGAATGAATCACAGCCAACCCGTTTTTCAGCCCGCCTTTACTGTTTCACAGGTCATTCAATTCTCTTTAAAAGAAAGATTTAAATTTAAATTCTTCTTTATACTTTGTCTGACGGTATAACTAGTGTGAAATACCAAATCTAAGCCTTTTAAAACGATGTTATGAGCGCAAAGGTCTTTAACCACTTCAGCCCCGGAGGATTTGGCTGCCAAATGACCGGGCACTGCGTCGCTTTAACTGACAATTGCGCGGTCGTGCGACGTGGCTCCTAAACAAAATTGACATCCCTTTTCCCCACAAATAGAGTTTTCTTTTGGTGGTATTTTTATATACCGTATTTATCGCGG
Source organism: Rana temporaria (assembly GCF_905171775.1). NCBI lineage: Eukaryota > Metazoa > Chordata > Amphibia > Anura > Ranidae > Rana > Rana temporaria. The sequence goes on along the minus strand of NC_053491.1, from coordinate 19,931,001 downwards.
TATAGCGCGCTCCCGCGTATACCGCGCACCCCTAAAGTTGCCCCCGAAATTCCTTTTAAAAAAATGTTATATGATTTTATTACTTACAGTTTTGGTGTCTTCCCAGCGTCCATCGTCCGGTCCGTCGTCCGTCTGCGGCCTCGATGGTGTCCTCCCGGCTTCTCAAGCGCGCGCCTCAAGTCGAGTCTCCGCTTCCCGCGCTCAGTTCGAACGCCTCCGCCGACATATACCGAGTGCAGTACACTCGGGTACATTCAGCAAGGCTCGGCGTCGCTCGCCCTCACGCTCTGTGACGTTTATGCGTGAGCACGAGCGTAGCCGAGACTAGCCGAATGCACCCGAGTGTACTGCACTCGGTATATGTCGGCGCAGGATTTCAAACTGAGCGTGGGAAGCGGCTATCAGCGTATATCGCGCACCCACGATTTTCCCCTTATTTTAAGGGGAAAATAGTGCGCGATATACGCCGATAAATACGGTAACTTGGTAACTGCGTTTTTTTTGCAATATTTGTTTGCGACAATTTTTAAAAAAAAAAGCTATATTTTTAACTTTTTGCTATAATAAATATCCCCCAAAAATATATAAAAAATTGAATTTTTTCCTCAGTTTAGGCCGATACGTATTCTTCTACATATTTTTGGTAAGCATATATTGATTGGTTTGCGCAAATGTTATAGCGTCTACAAAATAGAGGATAGTTTTATGGCATTTTTATTAATATTTTTTTTTTTACTAGTAATGGTGTCGATCAGCGATTTTTATCGTGACTGAGATATTGCGGTGGACACATCGGACACGTTTGACGCTATTTTGCGACCATTCACATTAATACAGCGATCAGTGCTATAAAAAATGCACTGGTTACTGTGTAAATGACCCTGGCAGGGAAGGGGTTAACCACTAGGGGGCTATCAAGCGGTTAAGTGTGTCCTAGGGAGTGGTTCTAACTGTGTGGGGGCTGGGCTTACTGTGACACGACAGTGATCGCTGTTCCCGATGACAGGGAGCAGGCGATCAGTGTCCTGTCACTCGGCCGAACAGGGAGATGCCTTGTTTATAATGCTATCCCCCCCATTTCTACAGTTCCGTGACACGATCGCGGGACACAGGCGGACATCGAGTCCGTGGGCACTAGTGTGACCACATTTCCAAACTGCCATTCAAGGACACACCCCCCTCTCTCACCTTCCCCAAAAGAAGGTGAGATGGGGGCGGGGGGAAATGTAGTTTTGGGGTTGATGGGGAATTTGGCGGCGGGTTATTTGTCAGGTGAATGTGCCACTTGCCACCAAATGCAGTGCCGCTTGCCGCCCATAGCCTGCCACCAGATGCAGTGCCGCTTGCCACCCATATCCTGCCACCAGAGGCAGTGCCGCTTGCCGCCCATAGCCTGCCACCAGATGCAGTGCCGCTTGCCACCCATAGCCTGCTACCAGATGCAGTGCTGCTGTCACTCCCTCTGCATGAGCCACGTGCATTGAAGGAAAGGCGTGGCGTCACTATCTGGAGAGTGAAGATCACACCAGTCCCTGCTGCTTGCCACTGGGTGTCAGAGAAGGAGGAGGTGCTGAGGTGGGTGGGGACAGCAGTGCTGCACTAGGCACAGACCTCGCTCCCGGTCTTACTGTATGAGAGTAAATTGTCACTGGTTGCAAGATGCAAGGAGGCGCCGGCCCTAGCTACCAGTTCCGAAAATGTAGTTATTAGTTAGTAGGGGGTGGCTGTGTCCTCCATTTCATTTCAGGACATTGTATTGTCCCAGAATGAAGGTGCATGGGACCCAGGACAGACATGTCAACTGCGGGACAGTCCCGGGCAATCCGGGACATGTGGGCACCCCAACGGTCACGGAGCTCACGGCAGGGGACGCCCGTGCTGGCGGCGGGGCGTGTGCACCCGCACGCAGTGAAATTCAAAGCAACGTATATATACGTTGCTTTGCGCAGCCGTGCCATTCTGCCGACGTATATGTTCGTGAGCCGGTGGGCAAGCAGTTAATAAAGGATTGAAGTACGCTGCTAAATGCCATAACTTTTGTTTAATGTGATTTAATATGAAGTCTTTACTGCTGCTGACCTGTTATTCAGGTAACATGTTAGCATTGCTTAGCATGCTCCATCTAGCCCGAAACTGACAAATAAATGCATTTTCAAAGTAGAACTTAATCCTTGCTCTTTATGTAAGGACACAGAAAACGGATGGTGTACAGCATGCACTCGCTATTAGTCATCAGAACAAATGGTGCACAAATTGTAACAATTAAGGTGAATTCTCTTTAAAAGCATCTTGAAGTTGACTTTTCAATTTTTCCTGATAATGTTTCAGACTTTTAAAGCTTAGAGTAAAAAAAAAAAAAGAAGGAACCTGTCAGGATAAAGATGAGGCAATAGCAATTTATGACTTGTTTATGAAGGTGCATTCCAGGGCCATCATCCAAACCCCCTTCTTCACAACCTGGTGAGACATTTGTCCAGAACAAGTACGTGCGTCTGGATGTCACCCGGAACAGAGGCGCCAAAGCGCCAATGCGCAGGACAGGAACTTCCGCCGGTATCCTTGTTTGCGCAAAAAACGCGTGCGGGTGTAGGCACATGTACCCACCTTTTACTGAGGAGTGGCTTTTGTCTGCCACCGCTACTATAAAGGTCTGTTGGTTGAGTGCTGCAGAGATTGTTGTTCTTCTGGGAGGTTCTCCTCTCTCCACAGAGAAACGTTGGCGCTCTGTCAGAGTGACCATTGGTTCTTGATCATCGCCCTGACTAAGGCCCTTCTCCCCGATCGTTCAGTTTGGCCGGGCGGCCCGCTCTTGGGAGAGTCCTGGTGGTTCCAAACTTCTTCCATTAACGGATAATAGCCGCAGTTCTCTATGAATCTGGCCCCCTGTAACTATGTATCGCTAAGGCCCCGTACACACGACCAAACATGTATGCTGAAACTGGTCCGCGTGCCAGTTTCAGCATACATGTTTGGTCGTGTGTAGGCGCGAGCGGGCCGAATTCCAGCAAACATTTGCCCGCCGGGCCTTTTCCCAGCGGGCAAATATTCCTGGACGATATTCCTGGACGTGTTTTAAAACCGTCCGCTGGAATCCTGCCCGCTCGGACATGTACGGTCGTCAGTACAGACCTACCGTACATGTCCAGGCGCCCGCCGTCCCTCGCATGCGTCGAATGACTTCGACGCATGCGTGGAAGCCTTTAAATGGCAGGCCCGCCCACGTCGCCGCGTCATCGTCGCGGCGACGACGCGGACACGCCCCGCGTAGTGTTTACGCGCGGACTTCTGTACGATGGTTAGTACAACCATCGTAGAGAAGCCCTCTGGCAGGCATGTACGGTGAAAACGGTCCGACGGACCGGTTTCACCGTACATGTTTGCTCGTGAGTACCCGGCCTTAGATTTCTGAGCATATATTTTGTAAAATAGATTTTTTTTAAATATCTTATTTCACTCCCTTGATTTGATTTGATGATCCTTTTGCATCACTGCCCCACCTTTGAGGTTTCCACTGTTCCCAGGTGGGCAGTACCCTCCACTTTGGACATCACCACCCCACCACTTTGCCTTCTCCAACCAGAGAACGCCTTGCATTAATTGACAAAATGCAGAGCAATCTGTTAATGGCGCCAGTGCGAAGGAAGGAAGGGAAGAAGGACAGCAAATTTACCATTAAAATATACATAAATAACAGGTGCATGATAAAACAAGAACTCTAAGGCCCCGTACACACGACCGAGTTTCTCGGCAGAATTTAGCCAGAAACTCGATCGGAGCCGTATTCTGCCGAGAAACCCGGTCGTGTGTACACTTTTGGCCGAGGAAGCCGACGAGGATCTCGTCGAGCCAAATAGAGAACATGTTCTCTATTTCCTCGTTAGTCAATGGGGAAACTTGGCTTGCCGAGATCCTCGGCGGTTTCACAAGGAACTCGACGAGCAAAACGATGTGTTTTGCCCGTCGAGTTCCTCGGACGCGTGTACGGGGCCTGACAAGAAAGAAAAGGAAGGAAGGAAAAGATGGGGGGAAAAAGACAAAGAAAAACGGCAAACTATTTTTACATTCACCATTTCAATATCCATACATGGCAGATGTGTGAGTATTAAAACATGCAATGTGGAAAGAAAGAATGAAAGAAGAACAGCAAGATTTTGTTTTTAATGTAAATTTACCATTAAAATATCCATAAATAGCAGGTGTATGAGCAATAAAATAGACAATATGTCAAGAAAGAAAAAATTAGAGAGAAAGAAAGAAAGAAAGAAAGAAAAGGGAAGAAATAGAAAAAGGAAAAGAAAGAAAGACGGAAAACTTTGGTGGGCAGTACACTCCGGTTTGGAAATCACCACCCCACCTGTTTGCCTCATCAAACCAAAGAATGCTTCCAGAGAAGGAAGGAAGGAAAAGAAGGAAAACAGCAAACTTTTTTTTTTTTTTATGTAAACGTACCATTAAAATATACATAAATATTAAGTGTATGAATAATATAATAAACAATGTGACAGGAAAGAAAGAAAAAGATAGACTAATAAAAAAAAAATGTGTGGAATGTAAATTTGCCACTAAAAGATACATAAATAGTAGTAATAAAACAGGCAATGTGACAAGAAAGAAATAAAAGAAAGGAAAAGAAAGGAAGAAAAAGAGAGAAAAAGAAAGGGAAAGAGAAAAAGAAGAAAAAGAAAGAAAAAAGTTAGAAGAAAGAAAGACAGGCAGAAAACGTAAATAGTAGTAATAAAACAGGCATTGTGACAGGAAAGAAATAAGAAAAGAAAGAAAGGAGGAAAAAGAAAAAGAAAGGAAAAGAAAGAAAGAAGAAAAATAAAGATTTAAAAGAAAGAAAAAGAAAGAAAGACAGAAAGCATACTTTGGTGGGCAGTACACTCCGGTTTGGACATCACCACCCCACCTGTTTGCCTCATCCAACCAGAGAACGCTTTCAGAGAAGGAAGGAAGGAAAAGATAGAAAGAAAAATAGACAAAGAAAAACTGCAAAATTGTATTTTTGAATGTAAATTTACCATTAAAATAGACATAAACATTACACTCTAAAAAGTAATTCGAGAGACCTGTTACCACCACTTAATTAAATGCATATTTCCAAGGTGAAAATTCTAATTTATTGTTTTAAATAAACTTTTTACGTTGAAAACCTATTTTAATAAGTTCTGTTGATATTATAATTTTGGAAATTATAGCAACCTAATTTTGTGTGTTGTGTACAGTCCCATTTCTGCATTCATTGATGTAAAAGGAAATTTAAGTTGTGGTAACTTAATAAAATGGACTTGGTAACTCAATTTTGTTCTATCTTGAGTTATTGCAAGTCTCCTCCCCCACCAACATAACGCAGAAAAAGCTGAGACATGTTGGAAGGAAGACCTGCTGCGGCACAGAGATATGAAAGACATTTTTAAAGGTGAAAATAATTTGCTTTACAAAGAAATTTGGAACTATTACTATTTGTAATCCCTTATAGCCTATAGCTTGAGAACTAGGTGTTAAAAGGCAACACCAACTAACAAACTTTGTCCTAATATAGTGCTGGTTGTTTTTAGCCTTGTGAACATAATTGCCTCATGTCAGTGTGTAGCATTGATAGTGAGCCATTTGTAAAATCTGCTAAGCTTGAAAAAGTATTTTTTTTGTGCCAGGGGAGTCAGTGTATTATAGATTTTAGCTTCTATGGCAAACTATATTCAAGACTTCATGGTTTGTTTAAAATATTTACTAAAGGCAAATCCACTTTGCACTGGAGGTGCACTTGGAAGTGCAGTCACTGTAGATCTGAGGGGGACATGCAAGGAAAATAAAAACAGCATTTTCGCTTGCACATGATTGGATGATAAAATCAGCAGAGCTTCCCCTAATTTCAGATCTTTCAGATTTGCCTTTAGTAAATAAACCCCAATAGTCTGATTGTTTATTGTCTTCTTTCCTTGGAGACGGAGGGACTGTTTTCCTCTCTCCCCTCCAACCTATGGCCACTATTGTGGTATTCCTATTTGTCTGTTTTTCTTGTTTTTTGATGCTCTTTCCCCCTTATCAGCTCCCTCTTCCCTCTTCCTTCTTGCCCTAAGGCCGCTTTCACAGTGAGGCTGCGTCAGTAGTAAAGCGCCGCTATTTTTAGCGGTGCTATTCGGCCGCTAGCGGGGTGTTTTTAACAACCACTTGTGGGCAAAAAAAGGTTAAAACCGCTGGCAAAGTGCCGCTGCCGGTGGTGCTGCCCAATAATTTCAATGGGCAGGGGTGCTGTAGGAGCGGTGTATCCATGAGAATTTCCCACACCATGTTTAAAATGCACTGCAGCTGTGTTCTGCAGTGAGTGTAAATTTTAAGCTAATGACACCCCAAATGCAGATCACAAACGCAGTGTGTTTGCTCGCACTGGATCACGTGGTACAGAAGTACCACGTGATCCGGTTGCAATGAGTTTCCAATTGTAGATACACTACTTTTAGTGCAGTGCAAATTCAGCCCATCCAAAATGAATGAGCTGAAATCGCACTACACAGAACTGCATGTGAATCGCATGTGAACATACAGCGCATTCCTGTGCAATTTCCGGTGTGAGACGGTCCTAAGTTTATATTTGGCACTGTGGTTTTAGATATATTAGGATATATTATACATGGTACAAATCTTTATGTTTGAAACTTATTTTCTATTTTTGTTAACTTTACTATTTATGTTAAAAAACTCAACCGTTTTGTGTAATAAATTTAAGGCCCCTTTCACACTGGGGCGGTGAGTGCGTCCGTGGTAAAGTGCCGCTATTTTTTGCGCCGGTATTCGGCCGCTAGCAGGGCGGTTTTACCCTGCTAGCTGCCGAGAAGTGGTTAAAAAACACTGCAAGGCGGCTCTGCGGAGGCGCTTTTTCAGCGGTATAGCCGTGCTGTTACATTAAAAATTAATGGGGAGGAGCGGTATAAACACCACAAGATGTGGCTAGCAGGACTTTTTTCCCGTCCTGCTAGCGCACCGCTCCAGTGTAAAAGCCCTTGGGCTTTCACACTGGAGACAAAGCTTTAGGGTCACTGGAGACACAGTTTAGGGTCGGTTTGCAGGCGCTATTTTAAGCGCAATAGCGCCTGCAAACCACTCCAGTGTGAAAGGGGTCTAATTGTTTAACAATTGTGTTGTTGAATGAATTCATTTGTGAAAGCTAGTATAAAAACAAAGCTAAACACTAATAGAGAAAATAACTTTGGACCAACTTGAGTTTAGCTGTTTATTAACCTAAAGAAAGTGTGCTCATAATTGTAGAAATTAAGTACATGTGACTTAAAAAAATGATTGTAGAAACTGGAAAAACTAATTGGAGCAACTTAATATTGTTGACTACTCAACTTAAAAACATGTGTTTATAATGCCAGTAATTAAGTGGATGGTAAATAAAAATGCATTTATATCTAGCAGAAAAGCTAATTACCTCAACACAATGTAGGTTGTTGCTTCCACTTAATTTTACCTGACATTGTCATAACTTAAAAAGCTTGATGCAAACTGTTGCGTTATTTTTTTTTGTTGAGCCAAGACATTATTTTTTAGAGTGTAGGTGTATGAATACTACCTAGGGGCAGATCCACAAAGATCTGCCCCGGCGCATCGTATCTGAGATACGCTACGCCGCCGTACCTTACCTGGCTTTGGTTCGAATCCATAAAGATTTTGCGCCGTAAGTTACGGCAGCGTAGTGTATCTCAAGCGGCATAACGGCGTGGAATTCAAGTTGGGCGGGTAGGGGGCGTGTTTCATTTAAATGAAGCGCGTCCCCGCGCCGAACGAACTGCGCATGCGCCGTCCCTAAATTTCCCGCCGTGCATTGCGCGAAATGACGTCGCAAGGACGTCATTTTTTGTGACGTGGACGTAAATTACGTCCAGCCCGATTCACGGACGACTTACGCAAACAAAAAAAATTATACGCGGGAACGACGGCCATACTTAACATTGAGTACGCCACGAAATAGCAGCTTTAACTATACGCCGAAAAAAGCCGACTAGAGACGACGTAAAAAAATGCGACGGCCGCTCGTACGTTCGTGGATCGTCGGAAATAGCTAATTTGCATACTCGACGCGGAAAACGACAGGAACGCCACCCAGCGGACGCCGAATAATTGCATCTTAGATCCGAAGGCGTACGAAGACGTACGCCTGTCGGATCTAACCCAGATGCCGTTGTATCTTGTTTTGAGGATTCAAAACAACGATACGACGTGGGAAATTTGAAAGTACGCCGGCGTATCAGTAGATACGCCGGCGTACTCTCTCTGTGGATCTGCCTCCTAGTCTCTAAATACCAACCTATTTGTTCTCTGTGACAGGAAAGAAAGAAAGAAAGAAAGAAAGAAAGAAAGAAAGAAAGAAAGAAAGAAAGAAAGAAAGAAAGAAAGAAAGAAAGAGGAACGAAGGGAGAGAAAGAAAGAAAAGGAAAAAAAAAAGAAAGAGAAAGAAAGAAAGAAAAAGGTAGAATGAAAAAAGACAAAGAAAAAATGCAAACTTTAATTTGTAATGTAAAATTACCACTAAAAAATACATAAATAGTAGTAATAACACAGGCAATGTGACAAGAAAGAAATAAGAAATAAAAGAAAGGAAAAGAAAGGAAGAAAAAGAGAGAAAAAAAAGGGAAAGAGAGAAAGAAGAAAAAGAAAGAAAAAACTTAGAAGAAAGAAAGACAGGCAGCAAACTTTGGTGGACAGTTCTCTCCGGTTTGGACATCACAAAGAAAAAAAAGCAAACTTTTATTTTTTTATGTAAATTTACCAATAACATATACATAAATATTAGGTGTATGAATAATAACAGGCAATGTGACAGGAAATAAAGAAAGAAAGAGAGAAAGAAAGAAAAAGAAAGAAAAGAGAGAAGAAAGAAAGAGAAAGAAGAAAAATAAAGAAACAAAGAAAGAAACACAGACAGCAAACCTTGGTGGGCAGTACACACCGGTTTGGACATCACCACCCCACTTCTTTGCCTCATCCAACCAGAGAATACTTTCAGAGAAGGAAGGAAGGAAGGAAGGAAGGAAGGAAGGAAGGAAGGAAGGAAGGAAGGAAGGAAGGAAGGAAGGAAGGAAGGAAGAAAGGAAGAAAGGAAGGAAGGAAGGAAGGAAGGAAGGGATAAAAAAATTACAATTTAAATATATATAAATATTATATGTATGAATAATAAAACAGGCAATGCGACAGGAAAAAAAGAAAGAGGAATGAAGGAAGAGAAAGAAAGAAAAGAAGGACATTTTTATTTTTTTTTTAATTTACATTTACCATTTCAATATCCTCACATGGTAGGTGTAAGAGTAATAAAACAGGCAACGTGGAAAGAAAGTAAGAAAGAAAGAAAGACAGACAGCAAACCTTGGTGGGCAGTACACTCCGGTTTGAACATCACCACCCCACCTCTTCGCCTCATCCAAACAGAGAATACTTTCAAGGAAGGAAGGAAAAGATTAGAAAAAAAAAAAGACAAAAGCGGGAAACTTATTTTTTTATGTAAATTTACAATTTACATATATATATAAATATTATATGTATGAATAATAAAACAGGCAATGTGACAGGAAAGAAAGAGGAATGAAGGAAGAGAATGAAAGAAAAGAAGGAAACCAGACTTTTATTTTTAATTTACATTCACCATTTCAATATCCATACATGGCACTATGGCAGGTGTTATGCCGCGTACACACGGCCGTTTTTCACGTCGAGAAAAACGACGACGTGCAAAACGACGAGACAAAATACAGCAGGTTCTAAATTTTAACTCCCACTTTTTGCGTCGAGAAAAATGCTCTGGAGCCCACACACGATCGTTTTTAATGACCAATTTAAAAAATGGCATTTTTCTCGTCATGAAAAACGGTGTACGCCGCATCAGAGTAATAAAACAGGCAATGTGGAAAGAAAGAAAAAAAGAAAGAAAGAAAGAAAGAAAGAAAGAAAGAAAGAAAGAAAGAAAGAAAGAAGAGAAGAGCAGGAAAAACAGCAAGATTTTATTTTTAATGTAAATTTGCTATTAAAATATCCATAAATAGCAGGTGTATAAGTAATAAAACAGGCAATGTGACAAGAAAGAAAGAGAGAGAGAGAGAGAGAGAGAGAGAGAGAGAGAGAGAGAGAGAGAGAGAGAGAAATGGCAAACTTTTATTTTTAAAGTAAATTTACCATTAAAGTACCCATAAATAGCAGGTGGGTGTATAAGTAATAAAACAGGCAATGTGGAAAGAAAGAAATACATAAAGAAGAGAAAAAATACAGCAAGATTTTATTTTTTATGTAAATTTAGCATTAAAATATCCATAAATAGCAGGAGTATAAGTAATAAAACAGGAAATGTGGAAAGAAAGAAAGAAAGAGCAAGCTTTTATTTTTAATGTAAATTTACTATTAAAATGTCCATAAATAGCAGGAGTATAAGTAATAAAACAGGCAATGTGACCATCAACAAAGAGATAGCGAAAGAAAGAAAGAAAGAAAGAAGAAAAGAAAGAAGAAAAGAAAGAAAGAAAGAAAGAAAGGAAGGACAAAAATGACAAACTTTTATTTTTAATATAAATTTACCATTAAAGTACCCATAAATAGCAGGTGGGTGTATAAGTAATAAAACAGGCAATGTGGAAAGAAAGAAAGAAATAAAGAAGAGAAAAAAAAACAGAAAGAAAGAAAGAAGACAAAAATGGCAAACTTTTATTTTTAAAGTAAATTTACCATTAAAGTACCCATAAATAGCAGGTGGGTGTATAAGTAATAAAACAGGCAATGTGGAAAGAAAGAAAGAAAGAAAGAAAGAAAGAAAGAAAGAAAGAAAGAAAGAAAGAAAGAAAGAAAGAAAGAAAGAAAGAAAGAAAGAGAAAGAAAGAAAGAAAAAAAAAGAAAAGAAAGAAAACGAAAGAAAGGAAGAGAAATAGAGAAAGAAAGAGCAAGCTTTTATTTTTAATGTAAATTTACTATTAAAATATCCTTAAATAGCAGGAGTATAAGTAATAAAACAGGCAATGTGACAGGAAACAAAGAGAGAGCGAAAGAAAGAAAGAAGAAAAGAAAGAAAGAAAGACAAAAATGACAAACTTTTATTTTTAATATAAATTTACCATTAAAGTACCCATACATAGCAGGTGGGTGTATAAGTAATAAAACAGGGAAAGAAAGAAAGAAAGAAAGAAAGAAAGAAAGAAAGAAAGAAAGAAAGAAAGAAAGAGAGGAAGGAAGAAAGAAAGAAAGAAAGAAAGAAAGAAAGAAAGAAAGAAAGAAAGAAAGAAAGAAAGAAAGAAGAGAAAAAAAACAGCAAGATTGTATTTTTAATATAAATTTACCATTAAAATATCCATAAATAGCAGGAGTATAAGTAATAAAACAGGCAATGTGGAAAGAGAGAAAGAAAGAAAGAAAGAAAGAAAGAAAGAGCTTTTATTTTTAATGTAAATTTACTATTAAAATATCCATAAATAGTATAATTAATAAAATAGACAATGTGACAAGAAACAAGGAGAGAGCGAAAGAAAGAAGAAAAGAAAGAAAGAAAGACAAAAATGACAATCTTTTCTTTTTAATATAAATGTACCATTGAAGTACCCATAAATAGCAGGTGGGTGTACAAGTAATAAAGCAGGCGCTGTGCCGGCCTCCCTGTATCCCCCCAGCATGACCTCTCGCCTACTTTTCCCCGCTGTCTGCTCTACAATCAGTCAACAAGTGCTCATGAAGCCACACTAGCCATCTCCATGTGCCATACACAAAGACTCTGCAAAGACACAGAGCCCCAAGGCAAACATTTCATTAGAATTCTCACTCTTATAAAAGCAACACTCAATATCTGTCAGAGGTTAGGCAGAGCTGGAGTTCAGAGCAGACAAGGACTAGGAAAACAGCAGGAAACAAGGAACAAAGCTCCATATCAATTACATTCCTTCCGGTGATAAGATATTAACTGCTACAATTGTGGAGATAAACAATGACATGCATTGTAGCAAACCATTAAAGAGAAAATCACAGAATGCTTTAAAAGGTGCAAAAGGTAATAGATTTTCCATGATTCAATGATGAGCGCTTTATAGTTAGAAATGATTGCTTTTAGTTGTGAAATTAGCTTCAAAATCTGTAAAGCACTGCGGAGTTAATGGTTCTCCAACAAACTCTCAAGTCCATTCCTTGTTGCCTGCTGGGGGGGGACCTGATCCCATCTGAAGTCTTCATTTATTTTATGATGCACCTTTCATCCGGAAATTAGAAAATCGGCCAAAACTAGACTTCACTTCACTAGCATCCCTTTTATACACTATATTATCAAAAGTATTGGGACACCTGCCTTTACATGCTCATAAACCTTAATGGCACTGATGCTGCCAGCCCCCGAACCCCCGTTCAGTGTCGGCCTTTGGGATGTGCGAGCTGTGCGGCCGCACAGGGCGCCATGGGCAACAGGGGCACCGTGCGGCCATCACAGCTCGCAGAATGTGAGTCGCAGCAGGGCCCGGCCAGCGCTACTACTAGGCAGATTAGGAAGGCAGCCACCTAGGGCGCACTGCCACCTAGGGGTGGCGCTGACTCTTGCCTCACCTCTTCCTCATTGTTGCTCCCCAGGCTCCCGGCAGAGGATAGAGGGGCCACGGACAGCCTCTTTGTGTATGTTTAGGTGACCAGGGGGCGAGGGGTGAAGATGGGGGGGGCGACACAAGATTAGCTCGCACAGGGTACCTGAACACCTAAGGCAGGCCTTGCCCCCGTTATACTTACCTGACCCCTCCAAAGTCCCGCGCTCGGTCCCGAGATCCTCTTCACCACTCAGCCTGGCCACTGATTGGCTAGAGCGGATGGATTGAGAGCAGCGCAGCCATTGGCTGCCGCTGCTGTCAATCACATCCAGTGACGCGGCGCGCCGAGGGGCAGGGCCGAGTGATACAGTGAGCGGCTATGGCCGCTCGCTGTATCACGGGAGCGCGCCCGCAATTTCTCACCACTGCGCAAGCTCTCTCACATGACTGTGGTCAGTACTTGCGGGGAGGACTAGAGACAGCCGCCGAGGGACCCCAGAAGACGAAGATCGGGGCCACTCTGTGCAAAACTAACTGCTCAGTGGAGGTAAGTATAACATGTTTGTTATTTTAAAGGAAAAACATTTCTTCCTTTACTAACCCTTTTAAGCCTCGTACACACGACCGAGGAACTCGACGGGTGAAACACATTGTTTTCCTCGTCGAGTTCCTTGTTAGGCTATCGAGGAACTCGACAAGGCAAGTTTCTCCATTCCCGTCGAGGAAATAGAGAACTTGCTCTCTTTTTGGCTCGTCGAGTTTCTCGACAGTATCCTCGATGAAAATGTACACACGACTGGTTTCCTCGGCAAAAAAATATCTCCCAGCAAGTTTCTTGCTGGTTTTTGCCGAGAAACTTGGTCGTGTGTACGAGGCTTCAGCCTCGTGCACAAGGCCGGTTTTCTCGGCAAGAAAACTGCTGGCAGAGCTTTTTGCAGAGAAAAACGGTCATGTGTATGTTTTCTCGCCGAGAAAACTGCCGGGAATCTAGATGAGAAAAATAGAGAACCTGCTCTCTATTTTCTCGTCGGTATACTCGTCGGCCTGTTTCCCGACGCGAAAACTGTGTGTGTGTGTATGCGGCTACAAGCTTACCCGTCCTCCAGTAAGCCCACACATGCTCAATGAGACTTTGACGCATGCACGGTAGCTTACAAAGGGTAGTGTAGGGTGAAGCATCGAATGTGACGAGCGCATGCTCATGGTGTCGATGACATTACTGCGTCCTTGGCATTCAAAAGAACGGCGGTTCTTTTGAATGTGCCGTGTGTACACTGGGCTTTGCAAGAAAAGCTTGACAGGAATCTCATCCAACGTTTTTTTCCCCGATGAGATTCCCGGCCGTGTGTACGAGGCTTAACCACTTGAGACCCACGCTATTGACAAAAGACATCAACAGCGCGGCTCTCAAGTGCCAAGTGGACATCTTTGGACGTCATTTAAAGTGCATTACCTGCGCGCGCCTCTGGGGGACGCTCAGCGGGTAAACACTGTCCCGGCGCATCGCTGAAGAGCCGATGCGTGTACCTGGCGGCCGCGATGTCCGCCGGGTACACGCGATCGTCGGTAACACAGCAGGGACGTGGAGCTCTGTGTGTAAACACAGAGCTCCACGTGCTGTCAGAGGAGAGGAGACCGATCTGTGTCCCTTGTACATAGGGACACAGCATCGGTCACCTCCCCCAGTCACCCCCCTCCCCCCACACAGTTAGAACACACCCAGGATACACATTTAACCCCTTCCTCACCCCCTAGTGCTAACCCCTTCCCTGCCAGTCACATTTATACAGTAATTAGTGCATTTTTATAGCACTGATCGCTGTATAAATGTGAATGGTCCCAAATTCGTGTCAAAAGTGTCCGATACGTCCGCCGCAATATCGCAGTCCCAATAAAAATTGCAGATCGCCGTCATTACTAGTAAAAAAAAAATAATAAAAAAAATCATAATTCTGTTCCCCATTTTGTAGGCGCTATAACTTTTGCGCAAACCAGTCGCTTATTGCGATTTTTTTTTTTTTTTTAAATACATCGAAAAATACGTATCGGCCTTAACTGAGAAAAAAAATATATTTTTTTTAAAAAAATTGGGATATTTATTATAGCAACAAGTAAAAAATATATATATGTTTTTTAAATTGTCGCTCTTTTTTTGTTTATAGCGCAAAAAATAAAAACCGCAGAGGTGATCAAATACCACCAAAATAAAGCTCTATTTGTGGGGAAAAAAGGATGTCAATTTTGTTTGGGAGCCACGTCGCGCGACTGCGCAAATGTCAGTTAAAGCGACGCAGTGCCGGAAGCTGAAATTTCGCCTGGGCACGAAGGGGGTTTATGTGCCCAGTAAGCAAGTGGTTAAGTCAATTGGGTTCAATATTGAGTTGGCCCACCCTTTGCAGCTATAACAGCTTCAACCCATCTGCGAAGGCTGTGTCACGTATCAGGTGTGACCAGAACTGCGTGGACTGCACAGAGAGAACCAAAACGCAGGTAAGTGAAAATAGAATAATTTATTATGGTAAGTAAATATAAACACAACCACCTCCAACAAGACACAGTTGCAATAAACCAACTGTAACGGAATGACCCGGGACACCCAGAGACTTTGTGAGGATGGGGGATACTCCTGTGTCAGCGTCACTGATAACTCTTGGGTCTGAGTCCACCCTGTGCCTTTTTGGGGTGGCAAGTATATCATAATTCATGTATTACATGAGATAGGACATCACTGATAGTTCGTATTGCAGGATTTTGAGATACTGCAAGATGTTGGCCCAACCAGTCAATAGTGACTCATTCTATGCTTAGCCCTGACTAGTGACATGCTAATTGAGTCAGGGCTCCTGGAAGACATTCCATTGTCCATTCCATCGCCCAGAAGCGATTCAGTTCGCATGCGCCGCGCTTTATAAGTTTTTCATTCATTCATTCATTCAAAGGTGTTAACCCAGGTCTGCTCCCAGAACTCTAATTATGCATGCTAAATACTGTTTATGTGTGATAACACTGTCTACAGCCTGTTGATGCTCAGAGGTGTGAATAGGTGTCAAGCTGTAGGCGGAGACGAAGCGTCTGCCTAGGGAACTCAGTGGGTGAAGGTGTTTTGTTGTTATGCTGTTAATTAAGGAATGTTTAGTAATTAGCCTTAGTGTGTGATTAGGGGGGTGGAGATCTCATTGTTGCTTTAATGCCTGGTACTGTATAAAAAGCTGAGAAGAAACCATTAAAGTATCATTACATTTGAAACCAGAAGCACAGAGCTTGTGTCTCGTGTCTGGGGGGAATTCTTATGGATCGGGTCCTGTTGGTTGGAGTGTCGATAAGCTGTCGTGACTGGGATGGAAGGTCGTAAACGGTGGTGACCGTTACACCAACCAACAAACAGAAACCCAAAAATAACAATAGACAGATATGTACAATAAATGGGAGATATCAGAGTCGTAAACAAAAGCCAGGCCGGGGTCATACACAGGGAGATCAGCAGATGGGTAAGGACGGGAAACCAACAGGACAGGGAGAGGGTGGAAGAAACCAGATAGCAGGGCAGAGATCCAGGATACAGGACTGACAGGTACAAAATAGGTTTGGGGTCAGAGTCAGGTTCAGGATGCAGGAAACAGGTTCAGGATCAAAGCTAACAGGTCAGGGCACAAGACGAAAACCAAGGCAGGGTATGTGTGAACGTGCCAGGTTTTTATACCATTAACTGCTATCAGGTTCAGGTGATGCTTGATTGCAGGAGGATAAATCTGCTCCATACTGCCAGGATCCACCCGCTGGTGGAAGCCAGTACTGTGGCCCTAAGATCACATAACACCAGCAGGGAAAGGCTCTCCTGACAGTTCTAAACTGCCAGGAGACACCTGCTGGTGGAGATCAGTACTGCACGCCAGATATCAGATAGTATTACCAGGAGGAGATATCTGCTCCATACTGCCAGGATCCACCCGCTGGTGGAAGCCAGTACTGCGGCCCAAAGATCACATAACACCAGCAGGGAAAGGCTCTCCTGACAGTTCTAAACTGCCAGGAGACACCTGCTGGTGGAGATCAGTACTGCACGCCAGATATCAGATAGTATTACCAGCGGGTGGAACCTTTCCTGGCAGGCTGTCCACAAGGTTTAGGAGTGTGTCTATGGGAGTGTTTGACTGTTCTTCCAGAAGTGCGTTTGTGAGGTCAGGCACTGATGTGGACGAGAAGGCCTGGCTCGCAGTCTCCACTCTAATTCATCCCAAAGATGTTAGCCCAGAGTCAAAGTGGCTGACAGACGGTGTAGACTAGACCTTGTTCTGGTCTTGGGCTGCTGCCTCTCTGAAGGTCTTAAAAGAAGATGTACAGTGGATATTCAGCATTGAGGAGCACCCAGTACAAAAATTCATGACACATAAGAAGTTTGAGTTCAGATTTTTTTATTGTTCAAGAGTATCAAGAGAGTCTAATGCATTTCGGGGGGAAGTGCCTCCCACTTCTTCAGGGATGTCAGATCAGATATGTTGCAGAACTGATGGCTCCTTTTGATACTTTTGATCAATAAAAAATGTGGACTTAAACTTTTTAAGTATCATGAACTTTTGTAGTTGGTGCTCCTCAACACCTGCCCCAATGCTGGATATAGGTAGGAGAAAGTAGCAAGAAAAGCCAACGCGTTTCTGGGGAAGTGCCTTACCATTCCTCAGGGCTGTCAGATCAGATGCCTTGACAAAACTGATATCAATAAAAGTTTGGACCTAAACTTCTTAAGTGTCATGAACTTTTGTACTGGGCACTCCACAACAATCACTCCAAAGCTGGAGATGAGTGGGAGAGAGTAGCCACTTCATCATCCAATCATGTGCAAGCAAAAAAATCAGTTTTTTTCCCTTGCATATGATTGGTTATTCTTTGCAAAATTAAACTTTACCTCATTTACTTAGCCCTGGAGAAACTGCACTTTGCAAAGTGCACAGTCAAGTTCTCTTTAGTAAATCAAGCCTATGTGTTTCGGGGGAAGTCCCTCCCCTTTCCTCAAGGTTCTCTGATCGGATATCTTGCAAATCTGATGTCTTCTCTTGAAATTCTTGATCAATAAAAATTTGCACTTAATCTTCTTAATTTTTTTTTTTATTTTGTGACTCCTGTAAAGGAAAAAACATAATGAGTTAGTATGCACCGCATGCTGGCTCATTATGAAATACTTACCTTAGAACGAGGCGTCGGTATCTCTGCTGGTCCACGCCGAGTGAGATGAAATTTTCCCTCGGCGTGTCTTCCGGGTATCGTGGTTCCGGCGCTGTGAGTGGCTGGAGCCGCAATGTCGTCACTCCCGCGCATGCGTGCGGGAGACTTCTTTCCGGCAAGGTCCCGCGTCTGCCGAGCCTTAAAGGAACACTAAAGTCAAATTTTTTTTGGGGTAAAATAACTAACATGTTATACTTACCTCCACTGTGCAGCTCGTTTTTCACAGGGTGTCCCCGAACCCGGTCTTCTGGGGTCCCTCGGCGGCTGTCTCAGCTCCTCCTCGCAAGAGCTTTCCACCTTCATGCGAGCTCCCTCGCATGGTGAAAAGCTCTTGCGAGCGCGCTCCCGCCATAGCTGCCAACTGTATCACTCGGCTCCACCCCCGGCGCACCGCGTCATTGGATGTGATTGCCATTTGCTGGCGCTGCTATCAATCCGTCCAACCTAGCCAATCAACGGCCAGGCTGGGAACCGAACAGGATGACGGGGACGCGCGTAGGACTTTCGAGGGGTGAGGTAAGTAAAACGGGGGCTCGGGGGGGCAGTGCTGTAGGATGTTTTTTCACCTTAATGCATAGGATGCATTGAGGTGAAAAAACTTTTACCTTTACAACCCCTTTAAGCCGGGAATCCCCTGTGCGCATGCGCCGATGCATTCAGTGGCTCATTGCAAGGAGAATATCTCCTAAACCGTAAAGGTTTAGGAGATTTTTCTTTTTACTTATTATAGGCATACCTGTAGGTAAAATAAAAAAAAGATATAGGTGGGAGAGAGTAGCAAGAGAAGCCAACAGGTTTCGGGGGAAGTGCCTTCCTCTTCCTCAGGGCTGTCAGATCGGATACCTTGCAAATCTGATGTATTCTTTTGATCAATAAAAATGTGGAATTAAACTTCTTAAGTGTCATGAACTTTTGTATCGGGTGCTCTTCAATAATCACCCCAAAGCTGGATATAAGTGGGAGAGAGTAGCAAGAAAAGCCAATGCATTTTAGGGGAAGGGCTGTCAGCAGGGCAGCCATCACAAATTTTGGAGCCTCTTACACAGCTTTAGGCAGGGCACCCATGGAGCAGAGAACCGGGGGGGCGTGCTGACGGGAAAAAAAACAAGTGTAATCTCTTCTCTCCATCGGGCCCCTTACAGGTGTAATTCAAAAAATAAATAAATAAAAACGGGAGGGGGCCTGCAAAAAATAAAAATGAGAGGGGTGCCCTGGGGACCATCGGGCCCCTTACAGGTGTAATGCCTGTACCCTCCTGATGGCGGCCCTGGCTGTCAGATTGGATATCTTGCAAATGTGATGGCTTCTTGTGATACTCTTAATCAATAAACACTTGGACTTAAACTTCTAAAGTGTCATGAACTTTTGTACTGGGTGCTCCTCAACACTCACCCCAACAGTATCTTTGTGGGTTTTCGGGTGCTTTAACCTCGTTAGCATGACGCATGCCAGGGGCAGGTTGTCTAGTAGACAACAGCTGCTATTCAGGGGTACTATAAACCCCAACAAAAGAGTAAACTGCTACGAAATCCAGTATATAAAACAAGGAATTACCGTATTTATCGGCGTATATCACGGGGGAAATACACAGGGCGTGTTATACACCGATAGTGCACCTCGGATTTGGAGGGGAACGAGTGCCGCCGGAATTCACCGAGCCGTCATCTTCCGTTTACTCGGCTCTGACGTCACACACACAGTCCTGCCTCCACCACCGGCATTGGACCAGTGTATTTGTGTCTGCTAATAAGGATTTTTATGTATTTTTAGCAAAATATAGCTTTAATAATTTCTTGGGGGGGGGGGGGCCTTGTCAGGTAGTGTGTATGGGGCCCCACAATTTCTATCAGCAGCCCTGGACACACAGGCTGCAGAGGGACACACATGGTGCAGAGGGACACACATGGTGCAGAGGGACACACAGGCTGCAGAGGGACACACAGGCTGCAGAGGGACACACAGGCTGCAGAGGGACACACATGCTGCAGAGGGACACACAGGGTGCAGAGGGACACACATGCTGCAGAGGGACACACAGGCTGCAGAGGGACACACAGGCTGCAGAGGGACACACAGGCTGCAGAGGGACACACAGGCTGCAGAGGGACACACAGGGTGCAGAGGGACACACATGCTGCAGAGGGACACACAGGCTGCAGAGGGACACACAGGCTGCAGAGGGACACACAGGCT
The DNA here is from genome assembly GCF_905171775.1 of Rana temporaria. Classification (NCBI taxonomy): domain Eukaryota; kingdom Metazoa; phylum Chordata; class Amphibia; order Anura; family Ranidae; genus Rana; species Rana temporaria. The sequence continues at coordinate 19,911,055 of NC_053491.1, read as the reverse complement.
GCAGAGGGACACACATGCTGCAGAGGGACACACAGGGTGCAGAGGGACACAAAGGCTGCAGAGGGACACACAGGCTGCAGAGGGACACACAGGCTGCAGAGGGACACACAGGCTGCAGGGGGAAACACAGGCTGCAGGGGGAAACACAGGCTGCAGGGGGAAACACAGGCTGCAGATGGACACTGACCATTATTTTGCTTCAAACTGGTTTATTTAATTTTTTTTTTTTTCGTTTTTTTTTTTTGAAACTTCTCTCTTAAATTGGGGTGCGTGTTATACGCCGATAAATACGGTACATTTAGGCATGCTTTTGGCTTCTCCTAGCATTTTGTAAAGATAAACTTTTTAACGATTATTTTACCTTCGGCATGAGTAAGAGGGATCTGTTGTGGGCACTTTGAATGCTCTGTTTGTACCTGTCGAGGAGTCACTATGCACCTCCTTATCTTTCACCAGAGACTAATTTAAACGTTCCAATGACTCATGTGACAGACATTCATTTTGTTGCACCATTTCACCGCAGTAGGTGAATGCCGACATAATTAGAAGGAGTTACGGTTTGGCGTGTAGACTGCCTAGGAACTTTTTCTACTTTTTAGAATTCCATTCTCTCTATAAATGTGGTGCCGTTATTACTCATTTGTTACGAGGCTCGTGGCTACGCTCCAGCCTGGAACATGTTGCAAATGTAAAATTACCACCTTGTTCCCAAATCACAATAAACACATTTTTCCAGGGGTTGTGACCAGCAATGAGGCAATACTTGTTTTTCCTTATTTTCTATCAGGAGTGGTCATGCTGCCTTGTAAATGAAAAGGCCACGTGCCAACTGCTTACAGGAAAGGCACTGCTTCAAGACGAGGGTGAAGGCAGAAGATATCAATAAGGCCGGGTTCACACCTATGCGAATTGAGTGCGGCTTAAACCGCATCCAATTGGCAGAACATTTCTAAATACATTGGGCCAGATTCAGGTACCTGCGCCGCGGCGTAACGTATCCCGTTTACGTTACACCGCCGCAAGTTTTCAGCGTAAGTGCTTGATTCACAAAGCACTTGCCTGTAAACTTACAGCGGTGTAACGTACAGGCGTCTGGCGCAAGCCCGCCTAATTCAAATGGGGCGTGTACCATTTAAATTAGGCGCGCTCCTGCGCCGAACGTACTGCGCATGCTCCGTTTTGAAATTCCCGCCGTGCTTTGCGCGAAGTGACGTAATTTTTTTGAACGGCGACGTGCGTAACGTACTTTCGTACTCCCGGACGTCTTGCGCAAAAATTTTTTTTGGGGAAATTCGACGTGGGAACAACGGCCATACATTAACATGGCTCGTCTAAAGTTAAGCCATGTAAAAGCAGGCTTAACTTTGCGACGGGAAAAAATGACTAGCGACGACGTAACGAACGCGAAAACCTTCGTGGATCGCCGTAAAAGCTCATTTGCATACCCGACGCTGGAAAACGGCGCAAACTCCACCCAGCGGCGGCCGAAGTATTGCAGCCTAAGATCCGAAGGCGTACGAAGCCGTAAGCCTGTCGGATCTTAGCCAAAAGCCGTCGTATCTTGTTTGTGAATTACAAATTACAAATTACAAATTAAGATACGACGCGGCAAATTTGAAAATACTCCGGCGTATCTCTTCTGTGAATCTGGCCCATTGATTTCAATGAGGCTGGTTCACATTTGTGCGATGCATTCGCACTGCGCATTGCCGAAAAAACGTGTGCGTTTTCTAGGCATTGCGGTGCGGCCCAGGTGCAAATTCAGGCCCATTATCTTCTATGGGCACGCATCTGATTCGCAGATGTGTTCATTTCTCTTCAGGATTTCTCTCATTCTACTCAATACACTTCCCCCCTCCCCTCTCCCCTCTCCCTTATCTTTTTGCAGAGATAACAGAGCTGGAATTCGTACTGCACAAGTGTGAATCCGGCCTAAACATTTCATAAGGACACTAGAGTAGGGTGACCAGACATCCCCGGTTTCAGGGGACAGTCCCCGGATTGAGGACACTGTCCCCGGACCAAGTCTGTCCCCGGTTTTGTCCCCGGATTGGATTTGAACAGGGGCTGGGACAATTTCAAAGTCAGTGCAGAATCTAAAAAAAAATCTGAATTAAACCCCCCCCCCCCCATTCAGCTCCGCTCGCATGTTCTTCTGCCTTGGCTCAAGTCCCGGCCAGCCGCCTACCTGCTTATCTCCTTGCCTTCCCTGGTGGAGTGATCTTCCTCCGCACCCCCTCAGTAGTAGCCGGGGCCCAGAGAGTCATGCCGCGTACACACGATCATTTTTCGGCATGAAAAAAAAACTTTGTTTTTCAGCATGTCCAAAAAATGATGTTTTTCCAACTTCATCATTAAAAACGATCTTGCCCACACACCATCGATTTTAAAAAATGATCTAGCAAAGCGCGGTGACGTACAACACGTACGACGGCACTATAAAGGGGAAGTTCCATTCGCCTTTGGGCTGCTTTAGCTGATTTTGTGTTGGTAAAAGACGATTCGCACTTTTCTGTCTGTTACAGCGTGATGAATGTGCTTACTCCATTATGACACACACGATCATTTTTTACAACCTGAAAAACGAAATTTTTTTAAATTACGTTAAAAAATGCAGCATGTTCGATTTTTTTTTTTAAAACTTTGTTTTTTTCCATGCCGAAAAATGATGGTGTGTACGTGGCATAAGACTTGACTGGCAGGCAGAGAGTCGCTGATCGCCACCATTACTAGTAAAAATAAAAAATATGTGCCCCCGGATTTCATTTAAAAAATCTGGTCACCTTACACTAGAGGGACATATGAAGGTAAAGTAAAAACATATTTTTTTTCCTTACAGCTTAAAGTGGATATAAACCCGATTTTCTTTTTTTTTTTTTGGCTGGCAAGGATTTCAGATCATCTGTGCCCAGTCTTGCCACAAAGAGTTATTTCAGCTCTGAGAAATCCTCCTCTTATCTTTTTTTAGTGAGATAAAACAGACAAACTGATAAAACCCTGTCTGTTCTTCCCCCCTGCTGTGAGTGACAGGTGATTTACATATCTCATGCAGGAGCCTGAGACAGGCATTATTTTTGAATTCCCACCCCACTCCTTTCTTCTGCAGCTCCCCCAGGATTGGCTGTTCCACACCTCAGTATGATTGGGCATGCTGAAGTCATGTGGTTACTTTTCTGGGTTTTGACTGGATGTTAGTGATCATAGCAGCATTTAGTGTAAGAAATACACAGGAGAAAATACATGCTGACAAGGGGAGTGTAGAGGAGGGCGGGGAGTCTACTGACATCATGACTCCACCCACCGACCTCCCGAGAACAGACCCACACACAGAATCTGCAGTTTTTCAGGCCTCATAACAGACAGAGGGGAGACATTTGACAGGTAAGGATACATGCAGGAGGCGTCTATATCCTTATAGATCAGCACTATGGCAGTAGTTTAGAAAGGATGAGAGGGGCTTTACATCCACTTTAAGTAACCTAACCTATCTGTAATGAAGGATGAACCTTCTCCATCCTTCTGGATAGAAATATTTTGTGCAGGGCACCTGGTCCTCTTCCCACTAAAGGACTTCCAGCGTGGTAGGGGTGTTCAAAGCTAAAGTTTAAGTAACAAAAACATTTTCCTTACAGCTTTAGGCCCAGATTCTCAAAGGCGTTACGACGGCGCATCACCATTTGCGCCGTCGTAACTCCTCATCTGGCCCCGGGTATCTATGCGACTGATTCTTAGAATCAGTTACGCATAGATACCCATTAGATCTGACAGGCGTAAGGCTCTTACGCTGTCAGATCTTAAAAGCAATTTTTTTTCCCGCCGCTAGGTGTCGCATCATCGTTTTCCCCGTCGTCTATGCAAATGAGGTAATTACGCGAGATTCCCAAACATGCGCGCGGTCGACGCTGAGAATTTACGTCGTTTCCGTAGCGTACGCGACGCGTAAGGTTGCCCCTGCTATTAGGAGGGGCAAGCAATGTTAAGTATGGCTGTCGTTCCCGCGTCGAATTTAAAAAAAATTACGTCGTTTGCGTAAGACGTCCGTGAATGGCGCTGGACGCCATTTACGTAAACGTCTAAGCAAATGACGTCGGGGCGATGTCATTTAGCGCAATGCACGTCGGGTAATTTACCCGACAGAGCATGCGCAGTAAGCTCGGCGTGGGAGCGCGCCGAATTTAAATGGTGCCCGCCCCATTTGAATTGGGCGGGCTTGCGCCGAGCGATTTAACGATACACCGCCGCAAGTTTACAGGTAAGTGTTCTGAGAATCAGGCTGTAAACCTGTTAACCTGCGGCGGTCAGGGCCGTCTTTACCGCAGGGCAAATGGGGAAGGTGCCCTGGGCCCTGTCACTGTTGGGGGCCCAAAGCAACCCCCTTTGAAAAAAAAATTTTTTTTTTTTTTAGGGGTCCGGAGGCCCCCAGGGGCCCGGAGAACCCCAGGGCCCCAGATGGCAACCCCCCCCTTTTTTTTATTTTTTTTTAAATTAAAAAAAAAATTATATATTTTTATTGAAGGGACAATTTTTTAATATATTTTTATTTTATTTTTTATTAAAGGGCCAATTTTTTTTTAGAGGTCTGGGGGTCCCCAGGGGCCCATAGTTCCCCAGGGCCCCGGATGACAACCCCCCTTTTTTTATAAAAAAAAAAATCTTTTTATTTATATATATATATATATATATATATATATATATATATATATATATATATATATATATATATATATATATATATATATATATATATATATATATATATAAATGTTTATTATTATTATTATTATAGGACCCAGAGGTCCCCAGGGCCCCGGATGGCAACCCCCCTTATTTTTTATAAAAAACATTTTTTTTATATATTTTATTTATTTTTTTTCTTTTTATATATATATATATATATATATATATATATATATATATATATATTATTAAAGGGCTCAGAGGTCCCCAGGGCCCCATGTGGCAAACACCCTTTTATCTTTTTTATAAATGTTTATTTTTTTTATATATTTTTTTATTTATTTTTTATTTAAGGGCCCAGAGGTCCCCAGGGCCCTGGATGGCAACCCCCCTTTTTTATAAATGTTTCTTTATATATTTTTTATTAAAGGGCCCAGAGGTCCCGGATGGCAACCCCCTTTTTTTTGTAATTTATTTTTATTAAAAAAAAATATTAAAGGGCCCAGAGGTCCCCAGGGCCCCAGATGGCAACCCATCTGGGGCCCATCTGATGGCAACCCCCCCATCCCGGTTCTCTGCTTCAGGGGGCCCATGCCTGAAGCTGTGTAAGTGGCCCCATAATTCCTGATGGCGGCCATGCCTCCCGTTAAGCCCCTGTGCTGCCCACAAATCAGGCTGAAAATCATCAGTGGCACGCAGCCAGTGACAGTACTGCTTCCCTTCCCAGTGTTTTAAAATGTACAGCACCCCTGGCTTCCCTTTAGACACGCACTTCTCCCTTCCTGCCACTGGGTGCTGCTTGCATATAAAAGTGAATTAGAATGTGATTTTATAACATCCCCAGTTTTCTCTTCCTGGGGCTGACTTCTTCATGTCCTGCTCCTCAAGGTATGTCACTGTTTGCTAATTTATATTGTAAATTGAAGTTTTCTGTAGAGTGTGCCCAAAGTCTTTATAATATTTGATGATTCACTGCAGGTCTGGTCAGTTTTTTAAAAAGTTCCTCTATTTTACACATGGCATGGCATGGGGTCAAAGCACCGTCTGTCCATTCTGCTTTAGCACCATGGGACCCCATGCCATGCCATGTGTAAAATAGAGGAACTCTTTAAATAACAGACCAGACCTGCAGTCCAGGCTGAGTAAAGCCTCAGAGCAGATGACATTACTGTCTGTATTTAACTGCTTGATGGGCTTATTTTGGGCCTGGCTGGTTCACATGTATGTGTCTTGGCGGCCCACATTTGCGCAGGCACAGCAGCCCATTCATTTGAATGGGCTGCCATGCCTGCGTTTCCTGCAAAGAAAAGCGCATGCCTCATGTAATAGGCTGCGCACACGGCACGCCTATGCCCATCAAGCACTGAAATACAGCATTGTCTGTCCATTCTGCTGTCTGCTGTGACTTATCTGCAGTTCCCGCACTGTCAAACTTGCTGCATTTTTAGATGTTTAGGTCACGCTTTTAAAAACACAGTGCGTTTGTGTGTGCAAGAACTGCAGGTAAGTAGCATGGTGCAAAAGCAGAATGGATTTCAAGGCAACTGTATTTTTAAAATGCTGAATGCACCTTTTTTCTGCAGAAAACAAAGGCATGGCAGCCCATTCAAATCAATGGGCTGCTGTTCCTGCACAAATGAGGACCGCCAAAACATACATGTGAACCAGCCAGGCCCAAAATAAGCTGGAGGGGGGCCCAAAAAAAATGTTTGCCCTGGGCCCAAACCATATTAAAGACGGCCCTGGCGGAGGTGTAACGTAAATCACATACGTTACGCTGCCCAGGAGCAACGTAAATGTATGAGAATCTGGGCCATTGTAACCTAACATATGAGGTGGTATCAAAAAGTTTCGAGACTAGTTTTGTAACACGCTAAGAGATGGCAGTACAAGGCCACATGGAGCACCGACCTTCATAAGTCAGTGTGCCAAAAGACGTCGTCCTATGTACATCGGGAGCTGTGCAACTGGTGCTGTTCTGACCACGTGCATTACCACGTCTGCAATTTCATCATGGACAGCAAGCTAAAACCAAGAGCAAACTTGAAATCCTGCGTGAAACTGGGAAAATCTGCCACAGAGGTTTGACATGATTGGGCAAGTTTACGGAGATGCTGCAATGAGTTGTTCATGGTGTCTTGAGTGCATGCGCACTTCAAAAGCAGAAGAACATTACCGGAAGACGACAAGAGATCAAGAAGACCTTCAAGTAGCTCAACCAGCGAAAAACCGGATGCTCCACGAAGACAATGCACTCTGTCACAAGCTCTCCTCACACGTGAGTTTCTCGCCGAAAACAACATGATCTCACTTCCGCACTCACCTTACTCGCCAGATTTGTTTCTTGCGGACTTCGCTCTCTTCCCGAAGATGAAGATCCAGCACACAGGTTGCCGTTTTGATACCATTGCGGACAGGGCCGATCCGCCCTATAGGCTCACTATGCAAGCCGCTTAGGGCCCCGCAAACCTGCAGATGGCCCCCCAAATTTCTAGATGCCCCGCCTGGTGAGAAGTCATTTTCGGCCCCTCATCCCATTTTTCAACTCGCTGGCTGCATGGGAGAAGAGGTAAGACGTCAGCACCCCCCGCTTCTCACTTTAACCACTTAAAGCGGAGGTTCACCCTAAAAATCATCTATATACCATTAGATCCAGCATACTGCTGACATCTACAGTATGCTTGTTTTTTTTTTTCGCTGTACTTACCGTCTTATAGTTCTTTTCACCCGGCTATGAGTAGGCGTTCCTATGAAGAGGCGTAGATGATTGACGTGTGGGTAAGGCGCATCACGCGCTCCGAAAATAGACGAACTAGGACTCGGTGCTATACGGCGCCTGCCGTGTAGTGCTGACTGCGCAGGCGCCGTATAAAGCCGAGTCCCAGTTCGTCTATTTTCGGAAACACGTGGCGCGCCTTAACCGCACGTCAATCATCTACTCATCTTAATAAAGATCCGCAATACCTCTGCGAAAAAATAAAGCACTACACCCCAAGTCGCCCCCTCCAGTCAACTAACCAGAACCTCCTCCACATTCCAAAGACACGTTACAAATCAAAGGGCGAACAAAGATTCGCAGTCCAAGGACCCCGGCTATGGAACGCTCTACCATCCGCTTGGAAAAAAACCATCTGGCCTTCAGGAAGAAGCTTAAAGCGGAGGTCCATCCGATTTTTTTTTTAAAGCCAGCAGCTACAAATACTGCAGCTGCTGACTTTTAAAAAATGGACACTTACCTGTCCTGCAATCGCTCGGTCCTCGCATGCTTCAGCCGCCATGCGTTGCGGCTTTACTTTCCGGTTCCCTACTGCGCATGCATGAGTAGCGCGGTGCGCCGTCACGGGTCCCCGATCTCTACTAGTGTGTTTCCCAGAAGACAGCGGGGGGGGGTGACGCGAAGGGGTGGGACTCCCACAGGAGTATGTACATGGAAGTGGTGCAAATACCTGTTTTATACAGGTATATACACCCCCCTCCCCCCTGAAAGGTGCCAAATGTGACACCGGAGCGGGGGAGGGTTCCGAAAAGCAGAAGATCCATTTTTGGGAGGAACTCCACTTTAAGACCCATCTCTTCTGAAGACACAGGCAGACTGGCTGAAAAAGCACCTTGCACCTACTTTGCATTTGTAGCGCTATACAAGTTACTCATTCATTCATCCAGAAGCAGCAGAAAGAGTGTTTCTGGAATGAGAACTCTGAAGGGAAAAGCTACTCTCACTTTCATTCTGGTCCTCATCATTTCATTCCATAAAGTTTTGTTATTAACTTTAGGGAATCTTCCACATGCCAGGATGCGTTTTGTCATCCTTGTAGCATTTGGAAACGAATATTTCTTCTCACAATATTTGCAAACTCTATGTAAAAGAGGGGGTGTAATGGCACTTGCTGATAAGGAAATAATGAATAATCAAAGAATAATACCGTGTTTCCCCGAAAATAAGACCTACCCCGAAAATAAGACCTAGCATTATTTTCCAGGAGAGCTGCAATATAAGCCCTACCCCGAAAATAAGCCCTAGTTTAACATGCTTGTAAAATCCTATAATACACTCTATTTCTGGAGTATATAATGTACAATGTGTGTGTTTCTGTTATATAATTTTGCCAAATACCTTCGGTACGGCTCCCCCTCTGCAGTGCTCGGAGTGGGAAAAAGAGCTCTCGCGCGTCACGGAAGTACAGAGTGGCGCTATAATGAAGGTATTTGGCACGTTTATATTACAGAAACACACACATTGTACATTATATAATACTGTAATAGAGTAGATCATATGATTTTACAAGTATTTTAACTTGACTCAAACTGGGGATTCCTGATAGGCAGGGAGGGAGAGGGGGAGAGAAGACATCACATTATATGGTAAGACCTACCCTGAAAATAAGCCCTAATGTGTCTTTTGCTGCCAAAATTAATATAAGACCCGGGCTTATTTTCGGGGAAACACGGTATCAATGTATATGCACAATATATATAAATGCCTAACCAATGTATCCAAATAAATGTGTTCCACTCCTAATTCCATATGTCCCACCATACATCAACAATCATGATGGGAGGGTTGGATGACGTGAAGATAATGAAATCTAAAGTGAATGACTAAAAAAATATTTTTCGGTCATCAAAATTAATAACAATAAATAAAGTGTAGAAAATCCTTAGAATGTGAAGAAAGTCCAGTGCAAAACATAAATAATATATAAATAGTGATAAAATAACTATCCAAAAATATATAGTATTAAGGTCCCAGTGGGTAAAAAATACACATCTATAAGTGCACAATAACCGTGCTAAATATATAAATAGTGTAAAAAAATATATAGTGTAGAAAAATGTATAAATAACGTGTAAAAAAATGGCAGTTCTTCAATAAAAATATTTTCCAAAAGTGCACAGTGCTCCAAAACCAAAGTCCAATAATAAAGTGCTTGATTGAATATTCCCCAAAGTGTAGTAGTGCTTGAGAATCTGCAATCCACCGCACGATCACTCAGTGTAGTTGTGCAGACAAAGCTCCAATAAAGGTAATCCTAGCCTCTCACCTTAAACAAGGCTATAATAAGCCTGTAATGATACCAAAGACCAGCAGATTCCACTGCAGATCTGTATCTCCAGGTCAGCCCTGTTGTTCCAAACGCCTGGCTGCAGGTCTCCCAGATTCTGGCCAGATCACTCCCAGGATGGCACTCAATAAAAGCAAGGTAGAATCCCCATAGTGTAGTATATCAACATGATTTAATGATAAATAATAAAGCACTTACATTTAAAATTACTTCAATCAGCATGCGAGTAAAAGCAGTAATAGCACAGATCAAAGATGTCTCCGCTCTCGGCCGCGAGCGGAGATGACGTCACCGACGGCTCTCCTCCTTCCTGACGCGTTGCGTGGCTGATTCAACGCCACTTAGTCATAGGATCCAATTATTTATGTTATATAGTTTAAATACCATGTCATAGATGTTTTATTTATCATTGTTTTTTCAACATTTTCGGGGGGAAAAAAACATCTTTAAGCTAACTGACAGATCAATAGGCAAGCCTAAATCTTGACCTGGGTCAAGCAATTTGCCCGCAGTGTGACAACGCCATCTGCTGGTGGATATCAATGATCACGGTATAATCCATGCCATTTTTCAGATTGGACATAGGACTATCCAAGCCCCCAAGGGGCGAGTGAGGGATAGACAATTCTTTCACCGCTCCAGGTGAGCCTCGTAGATCATCAAGGGTTGTTGAACCACCAGGGTGCTGGCAATGCTGATTGTAGCACATGGACGAAAAAAACTCTGGATAGCCGCACTCCAAGATAACTTAAAATAAAGTTGGTCTTTTATTATCAAATGCACATGCAGACACTGCAAACAACAGGTACAGAAATGGCCGACGCGTTTCACGCTGCAATTCAGCGCTTAGTCATGGCGAGTGAGGGATGCCGATGAGGGTGCATATGTGTTATAAAATGAAGAGTCAGGCAATTTTCTTTCTCACTTATTTTTGGATCCAGGCATGATACCAAACTTGAGGACGGACATATCAACTTTGCTCTTTTGTCATTAATTACCTTGCAATATCATTTAGATCTACATTATATTCTCAAAAGTATTGGGACGCCTGCCTTTACACGCACATGAACTTTAATAGCGTCCCAGTCTTAGTCCGTAGGGTTCATTATTAAGTTGGCACAGCTTCAACTCTACTGGGAAGGCTGTCAACAAGATTTAGGTGTCTATGGGAATGTTGGACCATTCTTCTAGAAGCACATTTGTGAGGTCAGGCACTGATGTTGCATGAGAAGGCCTGGCTCGCAGTCTCCACTCTTATTCATCCCAAAGGTGTTTTATCGGGTTGAGGTCAGGACTCTGTGCAGCCCAGTCATGTTCCTTCACCCCAAACTCGCTCATCCTTGTCTTTATGGAACTTGCTTTGTGCACTGGTCCAAATCATTTAATGGGGGGGGGGGGATTATGGTGTGGGGGTTTTTTTTTTTAGGGGTTGGGCTGGCCCCTTAGTTCCAGTGAAAGGAACTCCGCATATCAAGACATTTTGGTCAATTTCATGCTCCCAACTTTGTGGGAACCGTTTGGGGGCAGCACCTTCCTGTTCCAACATGACTGACTGCGCACCACTGCACAAAACAAGGAAGAAAAATAGAGGCTGAAACTCAGATCCAAATGGAAATTTAGAGATCTCCTGCATGAAACAAGCTATAGTTCTAGGAACGGCCAAATACCTGGAAAATGTATATTATTATACAGGATTTATATAGCGCCAACAGTTTGCTCAGCGCTTTACAACATTAAGAAGCCACTCTTTCTGATGTTTTATTATTTCTAATTTCTAGATGTTGATGATTCAGTGGGACTCTTAGAGGAGTTATGCATTTTACAAAAATGAAACATCAGCATGCTATTACATATAAAAAAAATTGTCAGTTCAGTTGGCGCCTCTAAACAAAGACTTGGCGTAGCATTTCTGTAAAATAGCAAGCCGGTCATTTATGCTTCTAAATTATTGTTTAAGACTGAAATCTGCTATCTCTAAATAGCAGTGGTGACTAGTGCTTCATTATTTTTGTGGGGGGGGGGGGCAGAAAACGTACATGCTTGTGAGTAGCTTATTTTATCTATTTTGCTGCATACACATGCTCTGAATTTCCGACAACAAATGTTCGATGGGAGCTTTTTTTTGGAAATTCCGACCGCGTGTAGGTCCCATCGGACATTTTCTGTCGGAACTTCCGACAACAAAAATTTGAGAGCTGCTTCTCAAATTTTCCGACAACAAAACCCGTTCTCGGAAATTCCGAGCGTGTGGACAATTGCGACGCACAAAATTCCACGCATGCTCTGAATTAAGTACGAGACGGAAGCTCTCGGTCTAGTAAAACTAGCGTTCGTAATGGAGATAGCACATTCGTCATGCTGTAACGGACTGAAAAGCATGAGGCTGAAAAGCGCGAATCGTCTCCCACCAAACTTCTACTAACATGACTGGTATTGAACTTCTCTTTTATAGTGTCGTCGTACGTCTTGTACGTCACCGCGTTGTTGACGTTTGGAATTTCCGACAACATTTGTGTGACCGCGTGTATGCAAGACAGTTTGAGCCAACATCCGTTGGAAAAAAATCCACCGTTTTGTTGTCGGAATGTCCGATCGTCTGTACGCGACATTAGTTATTAAAATCCATTGTTTTTTCAGTGGTCTTAAGACATCCCCAGTCCTAGAGGGCATCAGGGCTTCTGTCCATATGTGCATTGGATAAATTTTTATACTTCACTGGACTATCACACGCATGTGCAGAAGATACTGTTGTTGCTATTGGTTATTTCTCCAGAGGTTGCTAGGGTTTTTTTTTTGAGCAATGTACTAATGGCACTGGCTGGAAACATGTGCCCCCTGTAGACGGAAGTGCAGAATCAGGTATACATATATATAACTGTGTGCCTAACGTGTTTTTGTGTGTACTATGTTGTGATTCTACTAAGGGATGTGCTTTGCAGGGAATCAAAATCCATCACTTCCCTGCTTTGTTTACATAGGCAGAGCTCTGTCCAGTCTCTCCCTCTTTCCTCGCCGATCACCGGGTGGCACTGATTGGCTTGTGCTGTGTCTAATCACAGCCCAGCCAGGTCATCTAGGACAATCAAATGGTTAACTGTGTGTATAACATGTATTCTTGTGCGTACTATGTCCTGGTTTTACTAAGGGATGTGGTGGATTTTATTCCCTGCTTTGCAGGGAATTAAAATTCATCACTTCCCCTATGACAGGACAGAGCTCTGTCCCGTCTCTCTCCTTGCCGATCAGTAGGCGATGGTGGACATCCATTGGCCAGCACCCGCTGATCGGATTATGCCCGCACACGCACCCATTATCTGTAAGTGCCAGATCACGTACTAGATACATGATCTGGCACAGAAGAGCCAGAGTCTCTCTCCTTGCTGATCAGCGGGTGACGGTAAACATCAACTGGCCAACACCTGCTAATTGGCTTGTGCTGTGTCTAATCACAGCACAGTCGAGTTTAGGGCAGCGCGGACCCAGGCCCCCTACCTGGAAATGCCAGATCATGTACTAGATACTTGATCTGGCACAGTAGAACCAGATTCTCTCTCCTTACCTGTCAGCGGGTGCCGGCGGACATCCATTGGCTGGCACCCGCTGATCGGCTTGTGCTGAGTATAATCACAGCACACCCGGGTAATCGGCAGCGTGCACGCAGGGCCCCTACCCGAAAGTGCCAGATCACATACTATATACGTGATATGGCACAGAAGAGCCACTCTGCTGTCGTACATCTAAGGCCGGGTACACACGGACAAACATGTATGGTGAAAGCGGTCCGTCGGACCGTTTCCACCATACATGTCTGCCAGAGGGCTTCTGTACGATGGTTGTACACACCATCGTACAGAAGTCCGCGCGTAAACAATACGCGGGGCGTGTCCGCGGTGTCGCCGCGTCGATGACGCGGTGTCGCCGCGACAATGACGCGGCGACGTGGGCGGCCCGCCTTTAAAATGCTTCCACGCATGCGTCGAAGTCATTCGACGCATGCGAGGGACGGCGGGCGCCTGGACATGTACGGTAGGTCTGTACTGACGACCGTACATGTCCGAGCGGGCTGAATTCCAGCGGACTGTTTTAAAACAAGTCCAGGAATATTTGTCTGCTGGGAAAAGGCCCGGCGGGCAAATGTTTGCTGGAATTCGGCCCGCTCGCGCCCACACACGACCAAACATGTCTGCTGAAACTGGCCTGCGGGCCAGTTTCAGCAGACATGTTTGCTCGTGAGTATGGGGCCTAAGTGTTGCAGTCGGCAAACGGTTAAATAAACTTTTTGGTTTGTGGTGCTCAGATACAGTTCAGTTCTGTTTTGTTTTAACCACTTGCCGAATGGCTCACGCTGATATATACGTTGGCAGAATAACACGTACATGCATGTTAACGTACCTGTACGTCGCCTTTAAGACGTGGCATTGTGGGTGCGCGTGCCCGCCGCGAGCTCCGTGAGTGTGATCGCGGGTCCCGCAGACTCCGTGTCCGCGGAGATACCCGCTATCGTCTCATGGAGAGGAAGAATGGGGAAATGCTGATGTAAACAAGCATTTCCCCATTCTTCATAGTGACAGGACACTGATCACAGCTCCCTGTAATCGGGAGCGGTGATCAGTGTCGTGTCACACGTAGCCCATCCCCCCTACAGTTAGAACACATCCCTAGGACACGCTTAACCCCTTCAGCACCCCCTACTGGTTAACCCCTTCGCTGCCAGTCACATTTACACAGTAATAAGTGCATATTTATAGCACTGATTGCTGTATAAATGTGAATGGTCCCAAAATAGCACCAAAAGTGTCCGATGTGTCCGCCATAATGTCGCAGTCACGATAAAAAAAAGATCGCTGATCGCCGCCATTACTAGTAAATAAAAATGCCATAAAACTATCCCCTATTTTGTAGGACATCAATTTTGTTTGGGAGCCACGTCGCACGACCGCACAAATGTCAGTTAAAGCGACGCAGTGCCGCATCGCAAAAAGTGCTCTGGTTTTTGGCCAGCCAAATGGTCCGGGGTTGAAGTGGTTAAAGGGGTTGTAAAAGGTACCATTTTTTCACTTACCTCATCCTTCGATTTTGCTTTTAAATGTCCTTATTTCTTCTGAGAAATCCTTTTAAGACATTTAAAGCAAAATGGAAGGATGAGGTAAGTGAAGGAGGACTGCACTAAGGTAAAGGAAGCTATTTAGGAAAAAATAATTGTACCTTTACAACCCCTTTAAGGGTGTAGCTCAAAAACAAAATCAATACGATAAATGGATACGAACCAAATAATTTTAGGTGTCAGCGACCCAACGGTATTAGACTACCGTCAATGTCTGTATCATATTTGGACTGGAAGACCCCTCTAAATCACAATATTAAAAATCAACAATTTTCCGCGGAGTTCATTGTTTAGTCTAGCGCAGATTCAGGACGCGGTTATTGGAGCGCTGGAGATCTCTGTTGATTTTTCATTAAATGTAAATTGGAAAGCGGGGGCCAGACGCGGGGGTCCAACTTTTGTAACAAAGCTGGATCTCTTTACAAGAGTCCATATCATCAAATAACAATGTGACCACACATGGCTACAAGCGAATTGAGGCCTCCATTTAACAAGGGCACATCAAACCTTCATTAACCGCGCTCTACTTGAATAGCGGCTTGTCTGGCCTGAGCCGGTAATGATTCTGTAAAAAAAAAAAAAAGTTCCCCCTCATCAAAAAAAAAAAAAAAAAGCGGTGGCCACCTACCAGGAAGCGTTCTGTATGACTCGATTCTTCTCCTGCGCTCAAGTGTAAATAAACTTGTTTACCAGCGTCAGGACGGCAGTGTTAATAAAGACTTATTTGTTTTGACACAATAACAAGCGATGTGTGCTGCGGAAAAACCGGCGGCAGAAGAATGGATTTTTTTTATTTCGCAGGCGATGTTCCGTCAACCTTGAGCGAAGCACTACATCATCCGTGAACTTACACGACCTTCCCGGAGACCACAAAGCAGACAAAGCCATCTGTTCCTGGACATCACCGAGATGGAAAGGTTAAAGGGGAGTTCCAGACTTTTTTTAAGTTTATTAAAAGTCAGCAGCTACAAAAAGTGTGGCTGCTGGCTTTTAATAAACAGACACTTACCTGCTCCACGGCTCCAGCGACGCGCCGGCCAGGGCTCCGCTCCTCGCCCCCCCCCCCCTCGCCGGCCGGCGTCTTCATTCCTAGTGTGGGCACCCGGCAGTAACAGCTTTCGGCTTCACGGCCGGGCACCCACTGCGCATGCGCGAGCGGCGCGGCGCCGTCCGATTGGACAGGCGCTCGCCTACAGGGAGGGGCTGCAGAAAGGCGATTAAGCTAATTGCCTTTCCAGCCCCTCGGCGGAAGGAGGAAGTGGGACAGGCTTCTCCTGAAGCCCCCACTCCCCCCCCCAAAAAAAAATTACATGCCAAATGTGGCATGTAAGGCCTTGTACACACGACCGGACAGTCCGCTGAAAACGGTCCGCCAGACCGTTTTCATCGGACATGTCCGGTCGGCGGAGATTTCTGTCTGATGGTTGTACACACCATCAGACAGAAATGAGAGGCAATCCACGCGGACAGACAGCACGGTGACGTGTCCGCGCCATCGCCGCGACGACGTGCGCGACGCAGGAAGGTCAATGCTTCCACGCATGCGTCGAAGTCATTTGACGCATGCGAGGCATGGCGGCCGCTCGGACATGTACGGTAGGTCTGTACAGACGACCAAACATGTCCGACGGACAGGATTCCAGCGGGCTGTTTCTAAACAAGTTTGGAAATATTTGCCCGCTGGAAAAAGGCCCGGCGGGCAAATGTACGCTGGAATCCTGTCCGCTCGGCTGTACAGACGACCGAACATGTCTGCTGAAACTGGTCCGCGGACCTGTTTCAGCAGACATGTTCGGTCGTCTGTACGGGGCCTTAGGGGGCGAGGAGTGGGTTAAGCAGAAGTTCCATTTTTAGGTGGAACTCCGCTTTAAATCGGCTGCAATCGCGCCGTCCACCCCGCGTCCCACGGGCTTCAGAATTATCAATAGGAAATGTACTAATGCCGCGATTAAGTTGGGCGTTTTTACCCGTCTTTTTCTAATATTCCCCATTTACGGGAGTTCCGGTAATCCACTCAACTAAAACTATTTCCAAAGCTTTCAGAGTCTATTAAACTCTTCATTTAACGGAAGGCTTTACATTTATTTCCTGAGATACATCAAAGCATTAGATATAAATAGATGGAGATTTATAATTAGGCGTATCCCTACAGACTGGGCTCCTCTAAACATTTCTGGCTCGGTAGGGGGGGCATGTAATGAAAATGTTACCCCTCTTGAGAAAATTGGTCACAGTAAAAAAAAAAAAAGCACTAAGGGCCGGTTCACAACACAGGAACACCATCCAGATGCGTTTCTGCACGGTAGTTTTTGATGCCTTTTTATACGTTCTGGTGCATTTTTTTTATGTGTTTTTGGAGCATTTTCAATGCACTCCAGTGCATTTTTTCCATCTTTTTTTAACGTTTCTTGATAATTTTTTTTTGCTGTAATGCGTTTCGGTGCGCTTTTTATGCATTTAGGGCCTAATCCACAAAAACCCTGCGTAACTTAACTTTTGGCATTTAAGTTACACCGCCGCAAAATTTCTACCTAAGTGCCCGATCCACAAAGCACTTACCTAGAAATTTTGAGCGGTGTAACTTAAATCCGTCCGGCGCAAGGCGTTCCTAATTTAATGGGGCGAGTCTCATTTAAATTAGGTGCGCTCCCGCGCCGGACGTACTGCGCATGCTCCCGACGTCATTTTCCCGACGTGCTTTGCGCGGTTTTACGTTGCGCCAGGTTTTGAGAATCGCGACGGGCGTAAAAAAAAAAAAACGAGTTGCGGCGGGAATTTTTTTTTTTTTTTTTTTTTAAATGACAGCGACGCGGGGTAGAAGGGTCTGCTTTTACAAGGTGTAAACAGTTTAGGCCTTGTAAAAGCAGCCCTAAATTTACGATAGCAAACTAATACTTACGGAGAAAAAACGAAGCATAAAAGCTTTGTGGATCTCCGTAAGTGCTAATTTGCATACCCGACGCGGCATTTCGATGAGAAATGCCCCCAGCGGCGGCCGAGGTACTGCATCCTAAGATCCGACAGTGTAAAACAATTTCACCTGCCGGATTTTAGGAATATCTATGCGTAACTGATTCTATGAATCAGTCGCATAGATAGAAACAGGGATACGACGGCGTATCAGTAGATACGACGGCGTATCAGTAGATACGCCAGCGTATCCCTTTTGTGGATTACCCCCTTAGGCTACATTTACACTTAGCGAATTTGAGTGCGTTTTGCAAATTTTTTGCACATTTCATAAAAACAATTTAAGGCGTTTTTTAACTTACTATCAACTTTTGCATTGCTATTTTTTTCAGCTTTTTTAGCTTTTCCATCAGCTTTTATTTCTATTTTTATTCATTATTTACTGTTCATGTATTATTATAATTTTTTGGTTGTTAG
Organism: Rana temporaria; assembly: GCF_905171775.1. NCBI lineage: Eukaryota > Metazoa > Chordata > Amphibia > Anura > Ranidae > Rana > Rana temporaria. The sequence continues at coordinate 19,892,824 of NC_053491.1, read as the reverse complement.
TGTTAGGGGTTAGAGTTAAAGGAGTTGTAAAGGAAATTTTTTTTTCATCTTAATGCAATCTATGCATTAAGGTGAAAAAACATCTGATGATGCTGCCCCCCCCGAGCCCCCGTTTTACTTACCTGACCCCTCGAAAGTCCCGCGCCCGGTCCCGAGATCCTATTTGCCGCTCAGCCTGGCCGCTGATTGGCTAGAGTGGATGGATTGAGAGCCATTGGCTGGCACAGCTGTCAATCACATCCAGTAACGCGGCGCGCTGAGGGGCGGGGCCGAGTGATACAGTGAGCTGCGGGAGCGTGCCCGCAAGGACTCATCACCATGCAAGCTCTCTCGCATGAAGGTGATGAGTTCTTGTGGGGAGGACCAGAGACAGCCGCTGAGGGACCCCAGAAGATGTGGATCGGGGCCACTCTGTGCAAAACCAACTGCACAGTGGAAGTAAGTATAAGATGTTTGTTATTTTAAAGAATTTTTTTTTTCCTTTAGTGATCCTTTGGTTAGGATTAGGGGTTGGGGTTAGGATTAATGGTTAGGTTTATTAGATTGTAAACTCTTCTGAGCAGGGCCCTCGTAATCCTCTTGTATTTTATTGTATTAGAACGGTATTGTCTCCCTTTTTTATTGTAAAGCGATGCGTAAACTGTTAGCGCTATATAAATCCTGTATAATAATAACAATAATAGGGTTAGGTTTAAGGGTTAGGGTTGGGGCTAGGATTAGGGGTTAAGGTTAGGAACAAGGGTTAGCCTTGGGGTTAAGATTAAGGGATAGGGTTGGGGTTAGGATTAAAGCGGAGCTCCACCCTAAAGTGGAACTCGCGCTGATTGGAACCCTCCCCCCCTCCGGTGTCACATCTGACACCTTTCAGGGGGAGGGGGGTGCAGATACCTGTCTAAAGACAGGTATTTGCACCCACTTCCGGCCCAGCATTCACGGGCAAAAGACGGGCATTGCATCACATCCCGTCGCCCCCCGTTGTGTGCTGGGAACACTCGGCTCCCAGCACACAGCGGGAGCCAATCGGCGGGTGCAGCGCGACTCGCGCATGCGCCATAGGGAACCAGGCAGTGAAGCCGGAGCGCTTCACTTCCTGGTTCCCTCAGCGTGGATGGCGGGCAGCAGAGTGACGAGCGATCGCTCATCCTCTGCTGCGAACGGCGCTGGACTTCAGGACAGGTAAGTGTCCTAATATTAAAAGTCAGCAGCTGCAGTATTTGTAGCTGCTGGCTTTTAATATTTTTTTTTGGCCGAACATCCGCTTTAAGGATTAGGGTTGGGATTAGGATTAAGGATTAGGGTTTGGATTAGGATTAAGGATTAGGGTTGGGATTAGGATTAAGGATTAGGGGTTGTAGTAATGCCGCATACAGACGGTCGTTTTTTGTGATGAAAAAAAACGACGTTTTAAAAAACGTCATTTAAAATGATCGTGTGTGGGGAAAACGTTGTTTTATGTCTTCAAAAAAACGACAAAAAAAAAATTCGAACATGCTTGAATTTTTTGTGTTGTTTTTCAAAACGTCGTTTTTTGTTTCACAGAAATTGACCGTGTGTAGCAAAAAACGACGTTTAAAACGACGTTTTTAAACCCGCGCATGCCCAGAAGCTAGTTATGAAGCGAGCTTCAATGGAAAAAAGTGGTGAAACGTAACCTCGCTTTGCTAGAGCATTGTGAAAAAATGATGGTGTGTAGGCAACGTCGTTTTTGAAAATTTAAGTTTCAAAAACGTCGTTTTATTTCATGATTTAAAATGTCGTTTTTTTTCCATCACAGAAAAAGACCGTCTGTACGCGGCATTAGAATTAAGGGTTAGCCCCTATTCACATCTAGGCGTTTTAACGCCTGTAGTGCTACGCCGCTGCTGCCAGAGGGATGAAAACACATGTCCCTCTATGGAGATGGTTCACATCTGCATGCCGAACGCCGGACGCCTGAAAAAAGGTCCCGGACCTTTTTTTCAGGCTTCTTTTGGCGTTCGGCTAGGAGATGGGAACCATCTCCATAGAGGGGGTCAATCTGGGGCACATCTAGGCGGACAATACCGGCGTTTTGTCGCCGCAAATCGCGGTACAAAACGCTGCTATTTGTACCGCGATTTGCGGCGACAAAACGCCGCGAATTTGTCTGCCTAGGTGTGAATGGAGCCTTAGGATTGGGATTAGGATTAAGGATTAGGGGTTGTAGTTAGGATTAAGGGTTAGGAGTCAATATTTTATTTATTGTTTTATTATTATTTATTTATTATTATTATTATTATTATTATTACTATTATTAATTGACTCACGAAAACTAATTTCAAAGCTTTCAGAGCCTATTAAACTCTTCAGTTAATGGAAGGCTTTATATGTATTTGCTAAGATACATACACTCCTTCAAAGCAAAACAGTTAACATTCAATATAAATAGATCAAGATTTATAATTAGGCGTATCCCTACAGACTGGGCTCCTCTAAACATTTCTGGCTCAGTAGAGGGGGGGGGGCATGTAATGAAAATCTTACCCCTCCTGAGAAAATTGTCAACAGTATAAAATGATAAATAAAAGGACTAATGCCGCATACAGACGGTCGTTTTTTGTGATGAAAAAAAACTACGTTTTTGAAAACGTCATTTAAAATGATCGTGTGTGGGGGAAAACTTTGTTTTATGTCTTCTGAAAAACGACAAAAAAAAATTCGAACATGCTCGAATTTTTTGTGTCGTTTTTTACTTCACAGAAATTGACCGTGTGTAGCAAAAAACGACGTTTAAAACAAAGTTTTTACACCCGCGCATGCCCAGAAGCTAGTTATGAAGCGAGCTTCAATGGAAAAAAGTGGTGAAACGTAACCTCGCTTTGCTAGAGCTTTGTGAAAAAACGATGGTGTGTAGGCAACTTCGTCTTTGAAAATGATGTTTCAAAAACGTTGTTTTATTTCATGATTTAAAACGTCGTTTTATTTCATCACAAAAAACGACCGTCTGTACGCGGCATAAGGGCCGGTTCACACCACAGGAATACCGTCCAGATGCGTTTCTGCATGCGTCTTTTTGATCCATTTTTATACATTCCGGTGCGGTATTTATGTGTTTTTGGTGTGTTTTCAATGCGCTCCAGTGCCTTTTTTCCCTCTTGTTTTTTTCCAAAGTTCCCTGTTTTTTTTGTTTTTTTTTGTGCTGTAATGTGTTCCGGTGTCTTTTGATGCATTTTGGCTGCATTCACACTTGAGCGTACCGAATTTGAGCGTTTTTTGCGTGTTTCTTTTGTTTGGTTTGCTGCCTACCTGTGTTACCTACCTTGGCCTGGACTCTTGACCAAGATTCTGCTTATTGATTCTGTACATCACTTCCTGCAGGTTGCCAACCTCTACTTATCTCTGACATTGATCCTGCTCGTGATTTGGTGCTGCTTGACCGAATTTGGCTTATGACTCAGCACTGCTCTCTACTGGTTTGGGTGACATTGGGGTGACCTGAACGCTGTGCTTCTGCTTAAAGCGGAGCGCCACCCACAAAGGGAAACTCAACTTGTTTGCACCCTCCCCTACTCCACTGTCACATTTGGCACTTTTTAAGGGGTAGGGGGGGTAGGGAGGTTATGGTTTGTGGTTTTGACAGGTACCCATTCCCACAACCAGCTCAGATCAACACGGCAGACTGAGCTTAAAGTCCCTCCCACCCCCCCCCCTCCCCCACAGTCTTTTGGCACACATCACATGTCCCAGAATAGTTCTGGAACATTCACAAGGCGCAGCGCGAATTGCACATGCTCAGTAGGAAGCCAGCTGTGATCCACAAGGTAAGTTTCCCTTTCTTGAGATGCCACCGCCTGCACTGGAATCCAATTGAAGAATCGGTTTGGGGGAGGACAGTGCTGGATCCCTGGACAGGTAAGTGTCCTTATACTAAAAGTCAGCAGGTACAGTATTTGTAGCTGCTGACTTTGATTTTTTTTAGGTGAGCCTGGAGCTCCTCTTTAACTGATGCCAGTTTTTCATGAAATCAAGTTTGCGGTTCTAGCTTTCTGGCAACTGCACCCTGCAACTGCCCTAGCAGTCCCTGTCTCAACTACCAGAGGTGCTCAGATGGGAATTATGCAAAAGGGCCACCCTCAACATCTTAAAACAGAACTTTACCCATAACAGTTTTATAAAAATGTATGTTCTTTAACAAAAGAACGCACATTCCACATTAACTACTTGCCGACCAGCCACCGCAGTTATACGACGGCAGGTCGGCTCCCCTGCGCGAGAGCACGTAGCTCTACGTCACCTCGCGAAACGGCCACTGCCCCCCGCTCGTCCCTGATCCCGATGCGCATGCCCGGCGGGTGCGATCACCGCCGGGCACCCGCGATCGCTCGTTACAGAGCGATGACCAGGAGCTGTGTGTGTGAACACACAGCTCCTGGTCCTGTCAGGGGGAGAAATGCCTGACCGTCTGTTCATACAATGTATGAACAGAAGATCAGTAATTTCTCCATGTCAGTCCACTCCCCTTCAGTTAGAACACACTCAGGGAACATACTTAACCCCTTCCCCACCCCCTAGTGTTAACCCCTTCCCTGCCAGTGGCATTTTTATAGTAATCCAATACATTTTTATAGCACTGATTGCTATAAAAATGCCAATGGTCCCAAAAATGTGTCAAAAGTGTCCGAAGTGTCCGCCATAATGTCGCAGTACCGAAAAAAACCGCTGATCGCCGCCATTACTAGTAAAAAAAAAATATTAATAAAAATGTCATAAAAATACCCCCTATTTTGTAAACGCTATAACTTTTGCGCAAACCAATCAATAAACGTTTATTGCGATTTTTTTTTACGAAAAATATGTAGAAGAATACGTATCGGCCTAAACTGAGGGGAAAAAAAATTTTTATATATATTTTTGGGGGGATATTTATTATAGCAAAAAGTAAAAAAATATTCATTTTTTTCAAAATTGTCGGTCTATTTTTGTTTATAGCGCAAAAACTAAAAACTGCAGAGGTGATCAAATACCACCAAAAGAAAGCTCTATTTGTGGGAAAAAAAGATCGCCAATTTTGTTTGGGAGCCACGTCCCACGACCGCGCAATTGTCAGTTAAAGCGACGCAGTGCTGAATCGCAAAAAGTGCTCTGGTCTTTGACCAGCAATATGGTCCGGGGGTTAAGTGGTTAATAATCATGCTTCCAAAATTAGTGTGTGCTGAAAATTGCCTCCGACATTGCTCCTGTTTCTTCTTGCTGCAAGCCGCGATTTTGTTGAAGCCCAGAACAGTCAGTTCCTTATTAAAAACTCTCCCCTTCTATTTTGTCTTAAAAACTATATGTCACTTTTGTAAGTTAAAATATGTACATTTCTAGCCTTGATTGTACTGTATGTCTTGGCTCAGCTAGAGAGGAAGGCTGACAGAAGCTTTTAAACGGAAATAAACCCACAAATTTAACAGTTTAAAAAAACAGGTACATTTCCAGCATGTGGTCTCAACCAAACTGTCAAATCATCCAATGGCTGATGTCATAACTGATCACATGAGCAGCATCATGGCAGTTGAAAATCAAACAGAGGCCAAGATGGTGGCTTCCTTGGCTGAAAGCGATAGGGTTTACTTCCACTTTAACAATGCTGAAGTTCACAGGCTGTCATGAGGGAGAAAGGAGAGAGAATCATGGAGAGAAGATAAGACACAATCTTCAACTGTAACTAAATTCATCTAACTTCAACTCATTTGTGTCTCCCTGGTAGCAGAGTTTGTCCTGTCACCTCTTCTGTTTTTCTTTTCTCCCTCCCTAATCTGCGCTCCCTTTGCACAGTCTGTGTAATTCCTGTTGCTTTCTTCCCCCTTCAGCAAAAGTAAATCTTAAAGCTGTCAGCTGATCAGGCTTTAGTTTCTCTCATTTTAGGCACAGTGCCGAGAATGGAGAGCAACTGAGCATGTGCAGAGCAGGGTAAGACAATGCATTACTGTATTTTAAACAGTATAGGCACTAACTTATTTTTAATGTTTTACATAAGTTAAGCTGTAAAAGGGGACAGCCAGAAATCATCTAGCAGGACTTCATTTTCAGACTCATATACGCTACGCCATTGTAAGTTAGAGAGGCAAGTACAGTATTCACAAAGAACTTGCGTCCTAAGTTACGGCGGCGTAGTGTAAATGGGCCGGCTTAAGCGCGCGTAATTCAAAGTAGGCTGTAGTGGGCGTGTTGTATGGTTATGAATCCTGACCCCATGTAAATGACGCGCCTAATGAACGGCGCATGTGCCGTTAGTGGACGTATCCCAGTGCGCATGCTCAAAATCACGTCGCAAATAGTCAATGCTTTCGACGTGAACGTAACCTACGCCCAGCCCCATTCTGAATCGGCTTACGCAAACGACGTGAAATTCGACGGCTGTTCCGACGTCCATACTTAACATTGGCTGCGCCATCTTTTTGGTGGTTTATCTTTACGCCTGCAAAACGCCTTACGTAAACGGTGTAGCTTACTGCAACGGGTGTACGTACGTTCGTGAATAGGCGTATCTTGCTCATTTACATATTCTCGGCGTAAATCGACGTACACGCCCCTAGCGGCCAGCGTAAATATGCAGCTAAGATACGACGGCTTAGGAGACTTACGCCGGTCGTATCTTAGCAACAGAGAAGCGTATGTCAATTTGAGCATACGCTTAAAAGCCTTTGCCATGACACTCAAAATTTAGCTCAGGTGCTTCCTGTTTCCACTGATCATCCTTGAGATGTTTCTATAACTTGATTGGAGTCCCCCTGTGGTAAATTCAGTTGATTGGACATGATTTGGAAAGGTACACACCTGTCTATATGGAGGTCCCACAGGTAACAGTGCATGTCAGAGCACAAACCAAGCCATGAAGTCCAAAGAATTGTCTGTAGACATCAGAGAGAGGATTGTATGGAGGCACAGATCTGGGGAAGGGTACAGAAACATTTCTGCAGCATTAAATGTCCCAATGAGCACAGTGGCCTCCATCATTCGTAAATTAAAGAAGTTTGGAACCACCAGGACTCTTCCTAGGAGCGGGCCAAACTGAGCGATCAGAGGAGAAGAGCCTTAGTCAGGGAGCTGACCAATAACCCGATGGTCACTCTGACAGAGCTCCAGCATTTCTCTGGGGAAAGAGGAAAACCTTCAAGAAGAACAACCATCTCTGCAGCACTCCACCAATCAGACCTGTATGGTAGAGTGGCCAGACGGAAGCCACACCTCAGTAAAAGACACATGACAGCCCGCCTGGTGTTTGCCAAAAGGCACCTGAAGGACTCTCTGACTATGAGAAACAAAATTCTCTGGCTTGATAAAACAAATATTGAACTCTTTGGCCTGAATGGCAAGCGTCATGTCTGGAGGAAACCAGGCACTGCTCATCACCTGGCCAATACCATCCCTACTGTGAAGCATTGTGGTGGTAGCATCATGCTGTGGGGATGTTTTTCAGCGGCAGGAACTGGAAGACTAGTCAGGATCAAGGGAAAGATGAATGCAGCAATGTACAGAGACATCCTTGGTGAAAACCTGCTCCAGAACGATCTGGACCCCAGACTGTGGCGAAGGTTCATCATCCAACAGAACAACGACCCTAAGCACACAGCCAAGATAACAAAGAAGTGACTGCGGGGCAACTCTGTGAATGTCCTTGAGTGGCCCAGCCAGAGCCCAGACTTGAACCTGATTGAACATCTCTGGAGAGATCTGAAAATGGCTGTGCACTAATGCTTTCCATCCATTCTGATGGAGCTTGAGATGTCCTGCAAAGCCAGGTCTTTCCCAGTGACGTACGAGGGTGCGTCAGAGGGGGCGGGGTCACGTGACGGGTGGCCGCTTCCCCTATATAAGAAATGTCACAGCTCCAGCGCGTCATTCCGCTGGGCTGTGTCCAGCGGAGAGAGAGGAGCTTGCCTGCTGCGCTCTGGACGGATGGATCTTCTCATCGCTGGACCGGACCGCTGATCACCAGTCGATGGAGAGATCATCCATCGCTGGTAAGACAACGTTGGAGCGGGGGGCCGGGCCGAGAGTGGATTCACATTGCTGGATTTTTTTTAATAAAGATTTTTTTTTATTCTACGGTGTCTGTGTGTTTTTTTTAACTATTTACACTTCCTTCGTGAAATGGTAGAGGTACAGTGTACCCCATTACCAATTCACATAGGGGGGGGGGCAGGATCTGGGGGTCCCCTTTGTTAAAGGGGTCTTCCAGATTCTGATAAGCCCCCCGCCCGCAGACCCCCACAACCACCGGGCAAGGTTTGTGGGGATGAGGCCCTTGTCCCCATCAACATGGGGACATCCTCCCCATGTTGAGGGTATGTAGCCTGGTGCGGTTCAGGAGAGGGGGCCCCCTCTTTTCTGCGGCCGGCCAGGTTAACGTCGGATAAGGGTCTGGTGTGGATTTTTGGGGGAACTCCACACCATTTTTTTTTAAATTTGGGGTGGAGTTCCCCTTAAAATCCACACCAGACCTGAAGGGTCTGGTATGGATATTTGGGGGGAACCCCACGTAATTTTTTTTTTAAATTGACGGCGGGGTTCCCCTTAATATCCATATCAGACCTGAAGGGCCTGTTAATGGAATTTGGGGGGACCCCCAGCTTTTTTATTTTTATATTTATGAATGAATCATCTCTGAATTGCCAGAGCCGACAATTCATTAGAGCCGCAAAGCCGGTTTTAAATGCCTTTTTTTCTTTCAGAAATGACACTTTGTGCAGGGACAGTTCTATGTACGGGAAACATGCGCTTTTTCACATGCTGACTTTACACCCCCCCCCCCCCCGAGGTACGAAATTTAAAGTAATATTACACTTTTATTGTTTCACTTTTAGCATTATTAAATTCACTGCTCCTGAAAAAACTGCCTTTTTTAAAACTTTTTTTTGCATTGATACATGTTTCCTGGGACAGGACCCAGGTCCCCAAACACTTTTTAGGACAATAACTTTCAGATTAGCCTTTAAAATTAACACTTTAGATTTCAAATGTTCGAGTCCCATAGACTTTAACAGGGTTCTAAAGTTCACAAGAACATTTGGTGTGTTCGCAAGTTCTGATGCGAACCGAACAGGGGGGTGTTCGGCTCATCCTTACTGGGGAAGACCAGCCATTACAAGAGCCTGCGTCTTAGTGGGATCTTTCTGCTACCTGTTGGTGACACAGAGGATTCACTATCTGCAACACTCTCCATCAGGCTGCAGCATTCTGGCACGTACATGCTGACCAGATGGGGCTAGAGGCCAACAACATGCTAAGCACATGCCGGCCAAATGGAAAACCCTGCCATAGACAGAAAAAAGATACAACGGCGTATCTCCTGATACGCCGTCGTATCTCTGAGTCCGGCCGTCGTATCTATGCGCCTGATTCATAGAATCAGGTTACGCATAGATATGCCTAAGATCCGACAGGTGTAAGTGACTTACACCGTCGGATCTTAGGCTGCAATTCCAGGACGGCCGCTAGGTGGCGTCGAATATGCAAATGAGCATTTACGCCGATTCAGAAACGAACGACCGCCCGGCGCTTTTTTTTAACGTCGTTTGCTTTCGGCTTTTTCCGGCGGAAAGTTACCCCTGCTATAGGAGGGGTAAGTGCGGCGTATACTATGTTAAGTATGGCCGTCGTTCCCGCGCCGAGTTTTGAATTTTTTACGTCGTTTGCATAAGTCGTTCGCGAATACGGCCGGACGTAATTTACGTTAACGTCGAAACCAATGACGTCCTTGTGACGTCATTTGGAGCAATGCACGCTGGGAAAATTTGCGGACGGCGCATGCGCTGTTCGATCGGCGCGGGGACGCGCCTGATTTAAATTTTAGACGCCCCCTAGCCAAGCCGCAGACGGATGCCGGACCCCGACGAGGCCGCCGATGGACGCCGCGCAAGACACCAAAACTGTAAGTACAAAAAAAAAATTTTTTCCACAGGATTCGGGGCAGCTTTAGGGGTGCGCGGTATACGCGGGAGCGCGATATACCGCGATAAATACGGTAAATCCTGTATAATAATAATAATAGCACCCCCAGCTCTGCTGATGCCCCACTCAGTAGCACCCCCAGCTCTACTGATCCCTCGCTCAGTGCTAACACCCATGGCATACAGAGTATTATTTCCAAAAAATCCCTAAATGTGACAATTGCACGATGCAACAAAGCCGGTTATGCTCCGTGGAAGCTGACTTTTCCAAGGTAACTATTAGGCCCCATTCACACCTAGGCGTTTTTACGCCTGAAGCGCACTGCTCACAAACGCCAGAGGGGAGAATTAACATTATTCCCTATGGTGACTGTTCACACCTGAACGCCCAAACGCCTGTCGCGCGAAGCTCAAACAAGTCCCGGACCTTTTTTTGTCGCGCGAATCGCGCGACAGCGGCGTTTGAGCGTTTTTTTCCCCCCATAGAAAGTAATGGGAAACGCGCGTATTGAGCGTATCGCGCGACAACGGGCGTTTGCTATGGGCGTTTCGTCGCTTTAATCAATAGAACTTGTCGCCCATGCAGAAGATTAAAAAAAATCTACCAACATAGCAACAAGTGATGAAAAGATGATAATTTTTCCTATTGGCTAAAATAAGAAACGCCGAAGTACAAAAACGTCGCACGACGCTGTATGCAAACGCGCAAATAAGCATGAATACGCCCGAAAAAAAACGCCCGAAAAAACGACCGAACGCCCTACGCTCAGGTGTGAATGCAGCCTAACACAATAAATTGCAGTCCCTAGAAACACGAGTTCACACATGTTCCCTGCGCTGGCAGTTTTTTTTCTCTGGATGTAAACAGGCTAAATATAAGGAAATAAATCAGCCGGTTGGATATCTTTAATGAAAAGCAGCCTCTTTGCCCTCTGTGTTTTATCTCTACTGCACGCTAAGGGAAAGTTAGCTGTAACCTCTGCTCAAGTCTAAGCAGCAAATCCAAGAATGAAAATATTGTTCCTGTCTGCAGAACATGGTAATTAGATCCTATTTATTCCAGCGACCCGAATCTCAATTCCAGCCTTTCCCGGCCTCGCTAAATCTAAAATGGCATCCTATCTTTTTTTTTTTTTTAGGGACGTCTTTTCGTTAAATCGGCATTTTATTGCAAAAGGAAGGCTTCCCCCCAGACACAACGCACATCTCTTTTTCATTTACTTGTTTTTCCCTTTGTGGACTTTTTAATAGCCTATGGTGTCCCTCCAAACACATCCCAAAATCTCATGAGATGAAAGCATTCCTGAAATTACTCAGCAGTGTCTTCATCCTTCGTTCCCCTTACTAACATATAGCATGCGTTTATATGAGAGCCAGTGACTAAAAGACATCAACATGTGCCGCATTAACATACAAGGCACTCACCAGCACAAGAGAAAAATAGAAAAAATAAAATAAAATAATAATAAAAGATGAGCTGTGCGCAGGAAGGAGATAGAAATATTCTAATTTCATGGACAATTCAGCATCCTTAAAGTGGATGTAAACCCCCAAAAAATTTTTTTTTGATGTCACAATGTAGAGAATAAGGCCCAGATTCTCAAGGGGCTTACGACGGCGCAACGCAATGTGCGCCGTCGTAAGTCCTAATCTGGGCCGTCGTATCTATGCGACTGATTCTTAGAATCAGTTACGCATAGATAACCATTAGATCCGACAGGCGTAAGGCTCTTACGCTGTCGGATCTTAAATGCAATTTTTTTTTTTCGCCGCTAGGTGTCGCCTCCGTCGTTTTCCCGATCGAGTATGCAAATTAGCAAAATATGCGAATTCCCGAACGTACGCGCGGTCGAGGCAGTGAAGATACAACGTTTACGTTAGATTTGCGACGCGTAAAGTTGCCCCTGCTATATGAGGGGCAACCAATGTTAAGTATGGCCTTCGTTCCCGCGTCGAAATTTAAAAATTTACGTTGTTTGCGTAAGTCATCCGTGAATGGGGCTGGACGCCATTTACGTTCACGTCGAAACCAATGACGTCCTTGCGACGTCATTTAGCGCAATGCACGTCGGGAAATTTTAGGGACGGCGCATGCGCAGTACGTTCGGCGCAGGAATGCGTCTAATTTAAATGATCCACGCCCCCTACCCGGATCATTTGAATTAGGCGGGCTTGCGCTGGGGGATTTACGCTACGCCGCCGCAACTTTACAGGCAAGTGCTTTGTGAATCAAGCACTTGCCCGTAAAACTTGCGGCGGCGTAACGTAAATGAGATACATTTTTCACTGCAGTCATTTATGGATTGGATTTTTTTCACTTTTATGCATGGATTGGAATTTTATTATTTATATTTCTTCCACTTTTTGATGTTTTTTTCACTTTTATGGATATTATTCATTTATTGCACTATGCACTTTGGATTGGTTTGAGCTCATTTGCATATTTGCACTATATATGTTATATGTTTATGAAGATAGCTACTGCTTGTTAATGTTATCTGAACGATTCCAGATCACTCGCTATTAATATTGTGCGGGTGACTGGCACATTTGTCTTTTTTATCATCATTTATCCACTCTTATTACTCTCCACATTACCCAGTTAATGTTGGGTGGGTATTTGATTGTATTCAGAGTGGAACACATTTTACACAGGAACCAGTGGAGCACATTTTCCTGACAACTTATTCACATTATGGAAATCGTTATTGGTATTTAGTTTTAATTAGATCCTGTTGCAAGCGCCATTACACCCCCCCCCCTGTCAGTAAATGAGATACGTTACGCCGCCGCAGAGATGCGGCGATCTACGAGAATCTGCCCCTAAGATTTCCTATAATCTGTGCCCAGTCTTGCCACACAGAGTTAATCCAGCGCTGAGCAATCCTCTTTTTATTGTTCAGTGAAATAAAACAGACTTCCAGATAAAGACCGAAGTCCTTGCTTGAGTGACAGGTTATTTACATATCTCGTGCACTAGCTTGCAGACATGCACAGCTTCTGTAAAGTGCACAATTCACATCCCCCTCCCCTCTCCTCCTCTCCTCTCCCGTCCAGCTCTCCCAGGATTGGCTGTCCTTCCTGTGTTTTGATTAAATGTTTTCAAAATATGGGGTGATCCACAGTTCAGTGTAAACAGCCATCAGAATATACATAGACAAGAAGCTGTGCATGTCTGCAAGCTAGTGCACGAGATATGTAAATAACCTGTCACTCAAGCAAGGACTTTGGTCTTTATCTGGAAGTCTGTTTTATTTCACTGAACAATAAAAAGAGGATTGCCCAGCGCTGGAATAACTCTGTGTGGCAAGACTGGGCACAGATGATAGGAAATCGTATTCTCTACACTGTGACATAAAACAAATATAAAAAAATGTTTGGGTTTACATCGACTTTAAAGAGGAACTGCAGTCTGCTCACTAATAAAAACATCTTTGCCATTCTGAAGCCTCCCTCCAACCACTTTGCAGGTTTATTTTATATATACATTGGAACCTCGGATTACGCGGCTTACGAGCGTTTCGCAATACGAGCTATTTTTCTTTAAAAATCCAGACTCGCTTTGCAAGCATTGTCTCGCAAGACGAGCAGGATTCAAGCCGTTGGGGTGTGCAGTACCACATTTGGATAGAGGTGCGGGTGTGCCGATGACACTCAGAGACACTCGGAGACGCTTGGAGACACTCTGAGACACTTGTTTTCCAAGTGTCTCTGAGCGTCTCCAAATATCTCTGAGTGTCTCCGAGTGTTTCCGAGTGCCCTGCACCTCTGGCCACATGCGGTGCTGCATAGACAAGCTGTGGAACGGATAGTCTGAGTTTACATTATTTCCTAAGTGTTTTGGATTATGCTCGTAATCCAAGGTATTACTGTAGTAAGGTATTACTGTACTGCAGAGGCGTTTCTAGGGGGTGGCTATTGGGGCTCTAGTCCCGAATCTGGGGTCCCTAGCCCAGAGTCTCTTACTGCAGGGGTCCTGCCTAACCAGGGCTGCAAGTGCGTCGGGCGAGCTGCACAAGGGGGCCTGGCAGGCAGATGAGAGAAGCGAGCGGGTGGACGAATGGTAGTTTTACCAGAACGAGCGCTCCCGTCTCATAACTTGCCTCTGAGCATGTGCGGATTTTTCACCTTGTTAAAGCCCACACGCGACCATTTTTTTACAACCCGAAAAACGACAACGTTTAAAACGTCGTAAAAAAATAGAGCATGTTCGGAAAAAAATGTGCCCGTTTTTCAGAACCCGAAAAATGCTCTGAAGCCCACACACGATCGTTTTAAATTACATTTTTAAAAAACGTTGTTTTTTACAACCCGAAAAATGATCGTCTGTACGCGGCATAAGAATTGGAAGTAATTGGAATCTGTGTTTTTTTTAGTACAACAGTTTGCTTAAAAATTCTTATAGAACTGACCAGAGGGTGTTTTTTTTCTCTCTCTCTCCATCAAAGTGAATTTGCATTCCCAGACCTCTTCCCAGGGTTCGGAAATGTGTCAGTTTTGCTCCAAATAACAAGTTTTTATGCATCTTATTTTCAGGACAGATGGGGCTTTTTCTTCATAGCAGATTTGGGCACGTATTTTAATTTGATATATTTTAACCAGGATAAAAGAAATTGGAAACAATGGGGCAGATCCACGTACAGCGCCGCATATTACCGCCGGGCGTAGCGTATCTAAGATACATTACGCCGCCGTAACTTACTTTTTTTCCCCGAATCCTCAAAGAATCCGCGCCGTAAGTTACGGCGGCGTAGTGTATCTTTGGCGGCGTAAGGGCGCGCAATTCAAATCGTTGTGATGGGGGCGTGTTTTATGTAAATACGTTGTGACCTGACGTAAATGACGTTTTTTTTTAACTGCGCATGCGCCGTCCGTGGGGGTATCCCAGTGCGCATGCTCGAAATTAAACCGGAACAAGCCAATGCTTACGACGGTGACGTCATTCTACGCAAATCCCTATTCGTGAACGACTTACGCAAACGACGTAAAATTTTTTAAATTGGACGCGGGAACGACGGCCATACTTAACATTGAGTACGCCTCATTATAGCAGCTATAACTATACGCCGGAAAAAGCCGAACGCAAACGACGTAAAAAAAAAAGCGCCGGCCGGACGTACTTTCGTGGATCGCCGTATCTAGCTAATTTGCATACTCGACGCGGAATTCGACGGAAACGCCACCTAGCGGCTGGAAAAATGCACCTACGATCCGACGGCGTACTAAGACGTACACCTGTCGGATCGAGCCCAGATGCAGTCGTATCTTGTTTTGTAAATACAAAACAAAGATACGATGCGGGCAATTTGAAATTACGCGGCGTTTCAATAGATACGCCTGCGTAATTCTTCTGTGGATCTGGCCCAATACATTTTTCCATTGGTTTTAACAACACCGTTCTTCCATTAATCCTGCAGCACCAGATTTTTACCCAAAAATATAATAGATAAAGGCTTCAGACTACACATATACCATATAAACGTGATTTTCTGGTAAATGGGTCTGGAAAAGGTGAACTAATGTCGTCACAAACTGATTCACCCACACTTGGCAGCATGGTTCCAGTACTGGCAATATTCCTCAGCAGAGCCTCCTTCTCCAATAGGACAACGACCCTAAACATGCAGCCAGAGCTACAATGGAATGGTTTGGATCAAAGCATATTCATGTGTTAGAATGACCCAGTCAAAGTCCAGACCTAAATCCCATTAAGAATCTGTGGCAAGATATGAAAATTGCTGATCAGAGGCTCTCCATCCAATCTGACAGAGCTTGTGATATATTGCAAAGAAGAAGAATGGGCAAAAATGTCGCTCTCTAGATGTGGAAAGCTGGTAGAGACATCTCAAAAAGACGCGCAACTGTAATTCCAGCGAAAGGAGGCTCTACAAAGTATTGACTCCGGGGGGCGCCATACAAATGCACACCACACTTTTCACATATTTATTTGTAAAAAAATATTGAAAAAAACGTTTATCATTTTCCTTCCACTTCACAATTATGTGCCACTGTGTGTTGATCTATCACATAAAATCCCAATAAAATACATTTACGTTTTTGGTTGTAACGTGACAAAATGTGGGAAACTTCAAGGGACGTGAATACTTTTTCAAGACACTGTATAATATATATATATATATACACACACACACAGTATCTCACAAAAGTAAGTACACCCCTCACATTTTTGTAAATATTTTCTTCTATCTTTTCATGTGACAACACAGATAAATGACACTTTGCTACAATGTTGTGTAGTGAGTGTACAGCTTGTATAACAGTGTAAATTTCCTGTCCCCTCAAAATAACTCAACACACAGCCATTAATGTCTAAACCGCTGGCAACAAAAGTGAGTACCCCCCTAAGTGAAAATATCCAATTTGGGAACAAAGTGAAAATATTTTGTGTGGCCACCATTATTTTCCAGCACTGCCTTAACCCTCTTGGGCATGGAGGTCACCAGAGAGAGCTTCACAGGTTGCCACTGGAGTCCTCTTCCCCTCCTCCATGATGACATCACAGAGCTGGTGGATGTTAGAGACCTTGCGCTGCTCCACCTTCTGTTTGAGGAGCCCCACAGATGATCAATAGGGTTTAGGTCTGGAGACATGCTTGGCCAGTCCATCACCTTTACCCTCAGCTTCTTTAGCAAGGCAGTGGTCATCTTAGGCCTTGTACACACAAGAGGATTAATCTGGCGGATTTTGATCTGATGGCTGTACACACCATCAGATCAAAATCCCCGCGGAATACATCCGCGGTGACGTGCCGCGCCGTCGCCGTGACGATGACGCGGCGACGTGCGCGACCCTGGAAGGTAAATACTTCCACGCATGCGTCGAATCATTACGACGCATGCGAGGGATGGGAGTGGACTGACTGATCCGGTGAGTCTGTACAGACGACCGGATAGATTTCTTAGCATGCTAAGAATTTTTTTTCCGCTGAAAATCCGTCGGCTGGATTTTTATCCGCCTGAAAATGTCCGCTAGGCCGTACACACAACCGGATCTATCTGCTGGAACTGATCCGCGGATCAATCCCAGCGGATCGATCCGGTTGTGTGTACGGGGCCTTAGAGGTGTGTTTGTGGTCGTTATCATGTTGGAATACTGCCCTGCAGCCCAGTCTCCAAAGGGAGGGGATCATGCTCTGCTACAGTATGTCACAGTACATGTTGGCATTCATGGTTCCCTCAATGAACTGAGGCTCCCCAGTGCCGGCAGCACTCATGTTGCCCTTGACCATGACACTCCCACCACCATGCCTGACTGTAGGCATAACACACTTGTCTTTGTTCTCCTCACCTGGTTGCCGGCACACACACTTGTCACCATCTGAACCAAATAAGTTTATCTTGGTCTCATCAGACTACAGGACATGGTTCCAGTAATCCATGTCCTTAGTCTGCTTGTCTTCAGCAAACTGTATGCAGGCTTTCTTGTGCATCATCTTTAGAAAAGGCTTCCTTCTGGGGCGACAGCCATGCAGACCAATTTGATGCAGTGTGCAGCGTATGGTCTGAGCACTGACAGGCTGACCCCCCCACCAATCATACGTCTATTTCCCAAAGACAACCTCTGGATATGATTCTGAGCACGTGCACTCAACTTCTTTGGTGGACCATGGCAAAGCCTGGTCTGGGTGGCACCTGTCCTGTTAAACCGCTGTACGGTCTTGGCCACCATGCTGCAGCTCAGTTTCAGGGTCTTGGCAATTTTCTTATAGCCTAGGCCATCTTTATGTAGAGTAACAATTTTTTTTTGTAAGATCCTCAGAGAGTTCTTTGCCATGAGGTGCCATGTTGAACTTCCAGTAACCAGTATGAGAGAGTGAGAGCGATAACAACAAATTTAACACACCTGCTCCCCATTCACACCTGAGACCTTGTAACACTAACGAGTCACATGACACGGGGAGGGAAAATGGCTAATTGGATCCAATTTTGACATTTTCATTTTGTTGCCAACAGTTTAAGGGAACAGAAAATGTACATTGTTCTACAAGCTGTACACTCATTACTTTACATTGTAGCAAAGTAACAGTCTTGTCACAAGATATAATAAAATATTTACAAAAATGTGAGGGGTGTACTCACTTTTGTGAGATACTGTATGCCAGTTTTGCTGCAGCAGCTGCTATACATGGTACAGATGTCCCACTTTACAGGCAGACTTATTTTGACAGGACAACAAATTTGCACTGTTATACAAGCTGTACACTCACTTCTTTACATTGTAGCAAAGTGTAATTTCTTTAACACGAAAAGATATAATACAATATTTACAAATTTTGTGAGATACTGTATGTGTGTGTATACAGTATATATACATATATTAGCCCGGATTCACAAAGCACTTACGCCGACGTATCTCGAGATACGCCGCGTAAGTGTAACTATGCGCCATCGTATCTGTGCGCCGTGCCCACAATCTTAGATACGCCTGAAAATAGGCTGCATACGATCGACGTAAGTTTCCTACGCCGGCGTATCGTGGGCACATATTTACGCTGGCCGCAAGGGGCGCTCCCATTGATTTTCTAAGCAAATATGCAAATGAGGGAGATACGCCGATTCACAAACGTAGTTGCGCCCGGCGCATAATATACGCGGTTTGCGTAAAGCTATTCCACATATAGGAGGCGCAACTCATGCAAAGGTATGGACCAGGGAACACAGCCGTCGTATTTTACGTCGTTTACGTAGTACGTGAATAGGGCTGGGCGTAGGTTATGTTCACGTCGTAGACAGTGATCCGTCGTATCTTAGGGAGTAGTTCCGACGTGATTCTGCGCATGCGCACTGGGATGCGTCCACGGGACGGCGCATCCGTTCGTTTTAAGTACTTCTATGGCGCTTGGCCCATCACTTGCATGGGGTCACGCCTCATTAGCATGGCTTACGCCCACTTCCACCTACGCTGGCTTACGCCGAGGAAACCCAGCGTAGATTTGAGAGCGAGTGGGAGCACTAGCTTCATGAATACTGTGCTTGCCTCTGTGCGCTGCGTCGGCGTAGCGTATATTACATACGCTACGCCCGCATAAATATGCGCCGAAATATGCGCTCCCATGCCGCTTTCTCCGACTTGTTCATTCCCCAACTTGTTCATTCCCCGACTTAGTTAGGGTAGGCGGTACACTTTGGTGGGGGTGGGTCAGCCACGCCCTGTGACCTTTGACCTCTGGGAACCCGCCTTCTGACCTTTAGGGGAGGTCCCTGTTCCAATTCCTGAGTCCTAGCCATATTCTTCAATGGGAAACCCTAACCCCTAACCCTAACCTACACCCTAACTCTAACCCTAACACCCTAACCCTAAGGACCGTTGTCATCAGTTAACCGATGAAGCTGACTAATGGTCTGATGTGCCTACACACCATCGGTTAATGAACCGATCGTGTCAGAACGCGGTGACGTAAAACACAACGTCGTGCCGAAAAAAACTAAGTTCAATGCTTCCAAGCATGCGTCGACTTGATTCTGAGCATGCGCGGGTTTTTAACCGACGCTTTTGCATACTAACGATCGGTTTTGACCTATCGGTTAGGCGTCCATCGGTTCAATTTTAAAGCAAGTTCTCTTTTTTTTTACCGAAGGATAACTGACCGATGGGGCCCACACAGGGGCGGACTGACCATTGGGACTCTTGGGCACTGTCCGAGGGCCCCATGCTCAATAAAACCAGGGAAAGTATGTAAAAATCTGTGGTTTTTTTTACATCTGTCCCTGATATGTCCAAAACTGACATGCTTTTGATGTGAAAATCCTGAGATTTTAGCTGCCCCGCCTATGCAATGCCTCCTGGCGTGGTGGCCATCTGTAAGCCCGGGGGCCCCATAATCTTCTATTGCCCGGGGGCCCCCATGAGTTGTCAGTCCACCCCTGGGCCCACACACGATCGGTTTGGACCGATGAAACGGTCCTTCAGTCCGGTTTCATCGGTTTTGACCGATCGTGTGTACGCGGCCTTAGGCTCCATTCACACCTAGGCGTTTTTACGCCTGTAGCGCGACGCGCACAAACGCCAGAGGGACGAAAAGTAATGAAAGGCAATGGGGATGGTTCACATCTGAACGCCTAAACGCCTGTAGCCTGTAGCCTGTAGCTCAAAAAAGTTCCGGACCCTTTTTTGTCGCTCCTAGCGCGCGATATGCGCGTATTTGAGCGTTTTTTTTTTACATTGAAGTCAATGTAAAACGCCTGATACGCGCGTATTGCGCGTAAACACGCGCTTGTACAAGCGTTTTGACGCCTGTGTTGCTGAAATCACAGGAAGAGGAATAAAAAATTCCTAGGAGAGCAACAAGTGATGTCAGGGATGATCATTTTTCTTATTGGCTAATATGGAAAAAGACAAAGTACAAAAACATCGAACGCCACTGTGCGAAAACGCGCGCATACGCGCGCAAACGCGCATATACGCGCGACAAAAACATCGGTAAAAATCGCCTGTAAAAACGCCTGTACGCCCTACGCCTAGGTGTGAATGGAGCCTAACTGTCTGCAGTCTTACATTCGCAATTGCATTTTGTATTTCCCTTCATTTCAGATTACAAAAATCCAGTACAGGGGCCTCCCCGTCTCCGGGATCGCATGATGGGCGCAGTGATATATCACCTGTGAAGCAGTTTTGGTAATAAAGTCTACAAGAAAATTCGGCTTTCCGCTTTAGTAACACTAGAGTGAGTAGCGGAAGTGTGGTGCAAGCATACTGGGAATAAAAAAGTTGACAGAAAATAGAGAGAGATAGATGGCTCATATATTAATCACTTCGCTGCCACATCATGTAGTAGAAATGTCATTGATTCTGGACATATTCTACATTCCTATCCCACAGAGGCAACCTCAAAATGGCAGGCTGTTAGCAGAAGGATACCTCTGCGCCCACCCTGTACAGAAATAATATTTACTTCCTCCCTGAGACATTGAGAATGGCATATCTAGAGAAAGATTGCTGGACTAAGACAAAAACTGTGGCTACAAATTGTGCCTGTTAAAGCAAACCAGTCACCTAAACACAAGAGGGCATTTAACCACTTCAGCACCCGGACCATATCCCTGCCCAAAGACCAGAGCACTTTTTGCGATTCGGCACTGCGTCCCTTTAACTGCGCGGTCGTGCAGCGTGGTTCCCAAACAAAATTGGCGTCCTTTTTTTTTAAATTTTGAAAAAAAAGCTTTTTGCTATAATAAATATCCCCAAAAAATATATAAAAAACATTTATTTTCCTCAGTTTAGGCCGATGCGTATTCTTCTACATATTTTTGGTAAAAAAAATGGCAATAAGCGTTTATTGATTGGTTTGCGCAAAAGTTATAGGCCCAGATTCAGAGAGCAGTTACGACGGCGTATCTCCGTCGTATCTATGCGCCTGATTCATAGAATCAGTTACGCATTGATTTCCCTAAGATCCGACCGGCGTAAGTGTCTTACACCGTCGTATCTTAGGCTGCATATTTACGCTGGCCGCTAGGTGGCGCTTCCATATATTTACGCGTAGGAATATGTAAATTAGGTAGATACGCCGATTCAGAAACGTACGTCCGCCCGGCGCATTTTTTTTACGTCGTTTACGTTAGGCTTTTTCCGGCGTAAAGTTACCCCTGCTATATGAGGGGTATCCTATGTTAAGTATGGACGTCGTTCCCGCGTAAAATTTAGAAAATGTTACGTCGTTTGCGTAAGTCGTTCGCGAATAGGGCTGTACGTAAGTTACGTTCACTTCTAAAGCAATGACGATTTGCACTGGGATTCTTTCACGAACGGCGCATGCGCGGGGTCACAGTGAATTTAAATAAAACACGCCCACATCATCCACATTTGAATTAGGCGGGCTATGCCGGACCAAATACGTTACGCCACCGTAAGTTAGGGCGCAAGTTCTTTCTGAATACGGAACTTGCGCCCTAATTTACGGTGGCGTAACGTATCTGAGATACGTTACGCCCGCCGAGAGATAGACAGATCTCTCTGAATCCGGGCCATAGAATCTACAAAATAGGGGATAGTTTTATGGTATTTTTATTAATATTTTTTTTACTAGTAATGGCGGCGATCAGCGATTTTTTTATCATGACTGTGACATTATTGCGTGCACATCGGACACTTTTGCCGCTATTTTGGGACCATTGTCATTTATACAGCGATCGGTGCTATAAAAATGCACTGATTACTGTGTAAATGTGACTGGCAGTGAAGAAGTTTAACAGTAGGCGACGGGGAAGGGGTTAAGTGTGTCCTAGGGAGTGATTCTAACTGTCTGGGGGATGGGCTAGCCGTGACATGGCACTGATCACTGCTCCCGATGAGAGGGAGCAGTGAAACAGTGTCCTGTCACTAGGCAGAACGGGGAGATGCTTGTTTACACAGGCATCCCCCATTCTGCAGCTCCGTGACACACTATCGCGGGATACCAGCGGACATCAAGTCCGCGGGTCCCACGGGCACGATCACGGAGCTTGCGGCAGGGGCTCGCACGCGCCGCCGGCGGCAAATTTAAAGGGACGTACCTGTACGCCCATTTGCCTGTCCATGCCATTCCACCGACATAAATGTTTGTGCGGCGGTCGGCAAGTGGTTAAAGCTAGGGACATTCAATCTCCCTCCTGGTGACCACTGTGGCGCCACCCTTTGGGCTGCTTTTGGGCTGCATACTTGATTCTGAGCATGCACATTTTTTTTCCCCTTGGAAAAGCATACACACAACCGTTTTTTGCGACAAGAGAAAAACTGACGGGAAACACGACGAGAAAAAAGAGAGCTGGTTTCAATTTTTTTTCGGGCAGTTTTTCTGTGGAGAAAACTGCTAGGGAGCATATACACAACCGGTTTTCACGACCAATATAAAAAATGGCAGCAAGTGGCAGTATTGGACTGTGGATGGGAGGTATGGTGAAGTGCTGAGCATATCGCAGGTGCTCCCTATCATTGAGTCAGTCTACATGCTGGATCTGTGAATGGTTCGTTTCTTGCTGCTTTTACCTGGTGTTTTTCACTTCACAGTGTTTGCACTTTATATATGTTTGTGGACTTTTTTGTTTTTGTATTTTGTTTCATTTGAACATCTCAGTGTTTACACATATATATATACACTTGATGTGTACTGTACAATAGGGTTGACGTACAACACGTACGACGGCACTATAAAGGGGAAGTTCCATTCGGATGGCGCCACCCTTGTGGCTGATTTCGTGTTAGTTAAAGACGATTTGCGCTTTTCAGTCTGTTACAGCGTGATGAATGTGCTTACTCCATTATGAACGGTAGTTTTACCAGAACGAGCGCTCCCGTCTCATAACTTGTCATTAAAGCCCACACACGACCATTTTTTACGACGTTAAAAACGACAACGTTAAAAAACGTCGTGAAAAGTTAAAGCATGTTCTACATTTTTAATGGCCATTTTTTACATCATGAAAAATACTTAGGAGCCCACACACAATCGTTTTTAACCACTTAAGGACCGCCTCCTGCACATATACGTCAACAGAATGGAACGGCTGGGCACAAACACAAGCACAGGTTCAGGTACGTCCTCTTTAAGTGCCCAGCCGTGGGTCGTGGGCGCGCCCGCTACCCGGTCTGAAGCTCTGTGACCGTGGGACCCGCGGACCCGATCGCCGCTGGAGTCCCGCGATCGCCCCCCGGAGCTGAAGAATGGGGAGAGCCGTGTGTAAACACAGCTTCCCCGTTCTTCACTGTGGTGCCGTCATCGATCGTGTGATCCCTTTTATACGGGAACACAATCAATGACGTCACACCTACAGCCACACCCCCCTACAGTTAGAAACACAAATGAGGTCACACTTAACCCCTTCAGCGCCCGCTTGTGGTTAACTCCCAAACTGCATTTGGCATTTTCACAGTAAACAATGCATTTTTTGCTGTGAAAATGACAATGGTCCCAAAAATGTGTCAAAATTGACCTAAAGTGTCCGCCATAATGTCGCAGTCACGAAAAAAATCGCTGATCGCCACCATTAGTAGTAAAAAAAATAATTGATAAAAATGCAATAAAACTATCCCCTATTTTGTAAACGCTATAAATTTTGCGCAAACCAACCGATAAACGCTTATTGCGATTTTTTTTTTACCAAAAATAGGTAGAAGAATACGTATCGGCCTAAACTGAGGAAAAATATTTTTTTTTATAGATATTTTTGGGGGATATTTATTACAGCAAAAAGTAAAAAATATTATTTTTTTTTTCAAAATTTTCGCTCTATTTTCGTTTATAGCGCAAAAAATAAAAACCGCAGAGGTGATAAAATACCACCAAAAGAAAGCTCTATTTGTGGGGAAAAAAAGGACGCCAATTTTGTTTGGGAGCCACGTCTCACGACCGCGCAATTGTCAGTTAAAGCGGCGCAGTCCCGATTTGCAAAAGGGGGCTTGGTCCTTTAGCTGCATTTTGGTCCGGGTCTTAAAGTGGAGTTCCACCCATAAATATAACATTACATCAGTAGTTTTAAAAAAATGTCATTAGTCCTTTACGAATTTTTTTTTTTTTTTTACATGCCTTCAAAGTGTTGTTGCTAGGCAGAATAGTTAATCTTCCCACTTCCTGCACCTAGGTGCTTAATGCTTCCCAACCTACACCGCACAGACTCCTGGGAATGTAGTGGGTGTAACTTTCCAGGAGTCTGTGCACTCCCCAGTCTCAAAGAATCATGTGACTTGGACAGCACAGGTGCTGAAACCTGATCTGACACTGCTTGTGCAGCACTGAGCATGTGCGAGATTTGCAAGGCTGAAATCCAGGAAGTCATACAGTCTGGCTCGATGATGCCCACACTTAAGATGGCCCCAGTCAATTTCTATTTTATAAAGTGTCTAAATGCTCTAACAACCTAACAAAACGGACCTTAGTTTACAGACTAACTTTACTAGAATTCATTAAGCTTGTGTATTACAGGGGTATTTATATATAAAAAGTGAAATTGTGGCCGGAACTCCGCTTTAAGTGGTTAATGACATTAAAAAAAAAAAACATAATTTTTTACAACCCGAAAAACGGTCGTGTGTACGCGGCATAATATGCTCATCTCTTGAAAGGTCTGTGGGGCACCAATTTTTGAAAGGATACATAAATTACTTTTTAGATATATATATATAAGAAGAGCGAGACAGGAAAAACATGCAATGTCCTTACAAGGACAGCGCTTCCTATGTCTTGAAAGAAAGAAAAAAAATAACAAATATAAGTCACACGGCTTATGTGAAGAATTTCAGTTTTGCTTATGCTAGAAGTCATTTATTGTTAATGAACGATGTGGCAGACAACTGCCTGTCTACAACCCCCCTCGGGACCATGCTTCATGATCTTTGTTTCATGTACCAGGAGTGAAACTCAAGAGGCAAGCCGGGGATTTTAAGGTTACAACCAGGTGGCTTATTTCATGCATTCCCCTTCCCTCCCTTTGTTCTTGTCTTTGACTGTCAAGTGTGTGGTCTGAAAGGAAGCACAAACACAATGGGGCTGTGCTGATATATATATATACAGTGGGGATCGAAAGTTTGGGCACCCCAGGTAAAAATTTGTATTAACCACTTAAGCCCCGGACCAATATGCTGGCTAAAGACCCAAGGTGTTTTTACAGTTCGGGACTGCGTCGCTTTAACAGACAATTGCGCGGTCGTGCGACGTGGCTCCCAAACAAAATTGGCGTCCTTTTTTCCCCACAAATAGAGCTTTCTTTTGGTGGTATTTGATCACATCTGCGGTTTTTAGTTTTTGCGCTATAAACAAAAATAGAGCGACAATTTTGAAAAAAATGCAATATTTTTTACTTTTTGCTATAATAAATATCCCCCAAAAACATATATAATTTTTTTTCCCTCAGTTTAGGCCGATACGTATTCTTCTACCTATTTTTGGTTAAAAAAAACGCAATAATCGTTTATCGGTTGGTTTGCGCAAAATTTATAGCGTTTACAAAATAGGGGATAGTTTTATTGCATTTTTATTGTTTTTATTTTTTTTACTACTAATGGCGGCGATCAGCGATTTTTTTCGTGACTGCGACATTATGGCGGACACTTTGGACAATTTTGACACATTTTTGGGACCATTGTCATTTTCACAGCAAAAAATGCATTTAAATTGCATTCTTTATTGTGAAAATGACAGTTGCAGTTTGGGAGTTAACCACAGGGGGCGCTGTAGGAGTTAGGGTTCACCTAGTGTGTGTTTACAACTGTAGGGGGGTGTGGCTGTAGGTGTGACATCATCGATCATGTCTCCCCTATAAAGAGGATGACGCGATCGATACGCCGCCACAGTGAAGCACGGGGAAGACGTGTTTACACACGGCTCTCCCCGTTCTTCAGATCCGGGGACCGATCGCCGCACTCGAGCGGCGATCGGGTCTGCGGGACCCGCGGTCCCGGTCCCGGAGCTTCGGACCGGGTCGCGGGAGCGCGCCGCGGGCGCGCGCCCGCGACCCACGGCTGGGTACAAGTACAGGACGTATATATGCGTGCTTGTGCCCAGCCGTGCCATTCTGCCGACGTATATGTGCAGGAGGCGGTCCTTAAGTGGTTAATGTGCATAACAAAGCCAAGGAAAGATGGAAAAATCTCCAAAAGGCATCAAATTACAGATTAGACATTCTTATAACATGTAAAAAAAGTTAGATTTTATTTCCATCATTTACACTTTCAACATTACAGAAAACAAAAAAATGGCGTCTGAAAAAGTTTGGGCACCCTGCAGAATTTATAGCATGCACTGCCCCCTTTGCAAAGCTGAGACCTGCCAGTGTCATGGATTGTTCTCAATCATCGTCTGGGAAGACCAGGTGATGTCCATCTCTAAGGTTTTAAATGCCCAGACTCATCTGACCTTGCCCCAACAATTAGCGAAAAAAATAAAAACCGCAGAGGTGATCAAATACCACCAAAAGAAAGCTCTATTTGTGGGGGAAAAAGAACGTCAATTTTGTTTGGGAGCCACGTCGCACGACCGCGCAATTGTCAGTTAAAGCGACGCAGTGCCGAATCGCAAAAAATGGGCCCCGTCATTGGGCAGCCAAATCCTCCGGGGCTGAAGTGGTTAAGGATTGGTGAACTCCAATGTATTACATTTTTGTTTTTCGTGTTTTATACTGCTTTAAGTTGGCTGCGCAAAAGTTGAAAGCAATCATTCTAAATTCTCCTTTCATCATTTGAAAGCTGTCAGAGTTATAAAATACGATTGTCGATGGGTCACTGTAGGTGACAACACTTTACGTACTGTATTTTTCCCCATTAAATAAAATTTTGTGTGTTTATTATTATTGCAACAGGAAATGTTACATCTCCGACTGAAGAAAAAGAATATAAACATAACATGTGTAAAGTCATAAAGCCACAAGTGCAATAAATCAGAGAGCTTTGACATCTGTAGATTTAGACAGATAAGAGAGGCAGTATAACCCTGTTTGCACTCATGTAAGCAAACACAGAATATAATAAAGGCGAACAAGTCAACACAATCATGGCTCACACCCAGGATGTGCTTTTATCTTTAAATGACAGGACATTTAACTTTTAACCACCTAAGGACCGGAAGGATTTGACCCCTTAATGACCGGGCCACTTTTTAGCGATAAGGCACTGCGAGACTTTAACTGACAATTGCGCGGTCGAGCGGCGTTGTACCCAAACAAAATTGGCGTCCTTTTTTTCCCACAAATAGAGCTTTATTTTGGTGGTATTTGATCACGTCTGCAATTTTTGATTGTTGCGCTATAAACAAAAAAATACCATCAATTTTGAAAAAAAAGCAATGGGCCAGATCCACATAGAAATGGATCGGTGCAGCGTATCAGAGATACGCTACGCCGCCGTATCTTACCTGGCTTTAAGTCGAATCCAGGAAGATTTTGCGCCGTAAGTTACAGCGGCGTAGTGTATTTCTGCCGGCGTAATTCAAATCGGCGATTAGGGGGCGTGATTCATTTAAATGAAGCGCGTCCCCGAGCCGATTAAACTGCGCATGCTCCGTTTCGGAATTTCCCGCCGTGCTTTGCACGAAATGACGTCGCAACAACGTCATTTTTTGAACTTAGACGTGACTTACGTCCATCTCTATTCACGGACGACTTACGCAAAAAAATTAAAAAATTCAAATTTCGACGCGGAAACGATGGCCATACTTTAACATGGCAAGTCTATCTATACGCCGCAAAATAGCAGCTTTAACTATACGCCGGAAAAAGCCGACTAGAGACGACGTAAGAGAATGCGACGGCCGCGCGTACGTTCGTGGATCGTCGGAAAAAGCTCATTTGCATACCCGACGCGGAAAACGACGCAAACTTCACCCAGCGGACGCCGAAGTATTGCATCTACGATCCGAAGGCGTACGAAGCTGTACGCCTGTCGGATCGAACCCAGATGCTGTCGTACCTTGGTTTGAGGATTCAAACTAAAGATACGACGCGGGTAATTTGAAAGTACGCCGGCGTATCAGTACTGTAGATACGCCGGCGTACTCTCTCTCTGGATCTGGCCCCAAGTTTTTTACTTTTTGCTATAATAAATATCCAAAAAAAAACGTCTTCATCAGTTTAGGCCAATATATATTCTTCTACGTGTTTTTGGTAAAAAAAATCGCAATAAGCGTATATTGATTGGTTTGCACAAAAGCGTTTACAAAATAGAGAATAGATTTATGGCATTTTTATTGTTAATGTTTTACTAGTAATGGCGGCGATCAGCGATTTTTAGCGGGACTGCGACATTGCGGTAGACAGATCGGACACTTTAGACACTTTTTTGGGACTATTGATATTTATACAGTGATCAGTGCTAAAAATAGCCACTGATTACTGTATAAATGACACTGGCAGGCAATGGGGCTAACACTAGGGGGCGATCAAGGTGTTAAGTGTTCCCTAGGGAGGTGTTTCTAACTATATGAGGGTTGGGCCGCCTGGGAGTAGAGAGAGATCTCTGTTCCTGATCATTAGGAACAGCAGCTCTCTCTCTACTCCCCTGTCAGAATGGGGATCTGTCTGTTTACATGGACAGATCCTCGTTCTGGCTCTCTGTGTGGAATGATCGCGGGTGGCAGGTGGACATCGCGATGGAGTGCGCTTAGTGTGAAAGGAGCCTTAGGATCTGAGTGACTTTGACAAGAGCCAAGCTGTAATGGTTAGATGACTGGGTCAGATCCAGGGGCGGACTGACAACTCATGGGGCCCCCGGGCAATAGGAGATTATGGGGCCCCCGGGCAATAGATTATGGGGCCACACAGTATACACAGACACACAGGGCCAGATTCTCGTAAACTGGTTTAAAAATGCGGGCAAGTGCTTGATTCACAAAGCACTTGCCTGTAAAGTTGCGGCGGCGTAGCGTAAATCCTCCGGCGCAAGCCCGCCTAATTCAAATGATCCGGGTAGGGGGCGTGGATCATTTAAATTAGGAGCGTTCCCGCGCCGAACGTACTGCGCATGCGCCGTCCCTAAAATTTCCTGACGTGCATTGCGCTAAATGACGTCGCAAGGACGTCATTGGTTTCGACGTTAACGTAAATGCCGTCCAGCCCTATTCACGGACGACTTACGCAAACGATGTACATTTTTAAATTTAGACGCGGGAACGACGGCCATACTTAACATTGGTTGGCCCTCATATAGCAGGGGCAACTTTACGCGTCGCAAATCGTGCGTAAACGTCGTATCTTCACTGCGTCGGCCGGTCGTACGTTCGGGAATTCGCGTATTTTGCTAATTTGCATACTCGATCAGGGGAAAACGGCGGAGGCGACACCTAGCGGCGAAAAAAAAAATTGCATTTAAGATCCGACAGCGTAAGAGCTTTACTCCTGTCGGATCTAATGGTTATCTATGCGTAACTAATTCTAAGAATCAGTTGCATAGATACGACGGCCGAGATTAGGACTTACGACGGCGCACATTGCGTTGCGCCATCGTAAGCCCTTTGAGAATCTGGGCCACAGTTTACATACACACAGAATACACATACACACACTAAAAAGGTACTGGAGAGGCGGGGCAGCTTTAATCTTGGGATTTTTTTTTTAAAGCACAGATTTTTACATACTATCCCTGGTTTTACTGAGGCTGGCAACCCTGATGGGGC
Organism: Rana temporaria; assembly: GCF_905171775.1. Lineage (NCBI taxonomy): Eukaryota > Metazoa > Chordata > Amphibia > Anura > Ranidae > Rana > Rana temporaria. Next base: position 19,862,833 of record NC_053491.1, on the reverse strand, counting down.
CCCTTAGTGGCACGGGGCCCTCGGGCAGTGCCCGGGTTTCCGAATGGTCAGTCCGCCCCTGGTCAGATCAACTCCAAAACTGCAGCTCTTGTGGGATGTTCCCAGTTTGCAGTGGTCAGGACTGACCAAAACCGGTAACAGGGTCATGGGCGGCCAAGACTCATTGATGCGCGTGGGAAGCGAAGGCTGGCCTGTGTAGTCCGATACAAGAGAAGAGCTACCGGAGCTCAAATTGCTGAAAAAGTGAATGCTGGTTCTGATAGAAAGGTCTCAGATCACACAGAGCATCACAGTTTGTTGTGTATGGGGCTGTGTAGCCACATAGTTACATAGTTACATAGTTACATAGTTAGTCAGGTTGAAAAAAGACACAAGTCCATCCAGTTCAACCACAAAAAAACAAAATAAAAAAACACAGTAAAATCCTATACACCCAACTCCATACCCACAGTTGATCCAGAGGAAGGCAAAAAACCCCAGCAGAGCATGATCCAATTTGCTACAGCAGGGGAAAAAATTCCTTCCTGATCCCCCGAGAGGCAATCGGATTTACCCTGGATCAACTATACCTACAAATCTTAGTACTCAGTTATATTCTGTACATTTAGGAAAGAATCCAGACCTTTCTTAAAGCAATCTACTGAGCTGGCCAGAACCACCTCTGGAGGGAATCTGTTCCACATTTTCACAGCTCTTACTGTGAAAAAACCTTTCCGTATTTGGAGATGAAATCTCTTTTCCTCTAGACGTAAAGAGTGCCCCCTTGTCCTCAGTGATGACCGTAAAGTGAATAACTCAACACCAAGTTCACTGTATGGACCTCTTATATATTTGTACATGTTGATCATATCCCCCCTTATTCTCCTCTTCTCAAGAGTGAATACATTCAGTTCCTCTAATCTTTCCTCATAGCTGAGCTCCTCCATGCCTCTTATCAGTTTGGTTGCTCTTCTCTGCACTTTCTCCAGTTCTCCTATATCCTTTTTGAGAACTGGTGCCCAAAACTGAACTGCATATTCCAGATGAGGTCTTACTAATGATTTGTACACGGGCAAAATTATATCTCTGTCTCTGGAGTCCATACCTCTCTTAATACAAGAAAGGACTTTGCTCGCTTTGGAAACCGCAGCTTGGCATTGCATGCCATTATTGAGCTTATGATCAACTAAAACCCCCAGATCCTTCTCCACTACAGACCCCCCCAGTTGTACTCCCCCTAGTATGTATGATGCATGCATATTCTTAGCCCCCAAGTGCATAACTTTACATTTATCTACATTAAACCTCATCTGCCACTTAGTCGCCCAATCAGACAGAGCATTGAGGTCGGCTTGTAAATTGGAGACATCCTGTAAGGACGTTATTCCACTGCATAGCTTGGTGTCATCTGCAAAGACAGAAATGTTACTTTTGATCTCAGACCCAATATCATTTATAAATATAGACTGATCAGTGTGCCCATGCTGACCCGTGTCCACAGCCAAAAGCGCCTACAATGGGCACATGAGCATCAGAACCATAGCATGAAGCAATGAAGAAGGTGGCCTTCTCTGATGAATTCAAGAATGGTTTGAGGAACACAATGGCCCAGATTCACATATAATTACGTTGCTCCTGGGCAGCGTAACGTATGTGATTTACGTTACACCGCCGCAGGTTTACAGCGTTAGTGCCTGATTCTCAGAACACTTACCTGTAAACTTGCGGCGGTATATTATAAAAAGCGCTCGGCGCAAGCCTGCCCAATTCAAATGGGGCGGGCACCATTTAAATTAGGCGCGTTCCCGCGCCGAGCGTACTGCGCATGCTCCGTGGGGTAAATTACCCGACGTGCATTGCGCTAAATGACGTCGCACCGACGTCATTTGCTTAGACGTTAACGTAAATGGCGTCCAGCGCCATTCACGGACGTCTTACGCAAACGACGTAGATTTTTTAAATTTCAACGCGGGAACGACGGCCATACTTAACATTGGCTGCGCCTCATAGACCCAGGGGCAACTTTACGCGTCGCAAAGGCTACGGAAACTACGTAAATTCTCTGCGTCGAGCGCGCGTACGTTCGGGAATCGTCGTAATTTGCTAATTTACATAAGCGACGGGGAAAACGACGTCGGCGACACCTAGCGGCGGGAAAAAAAATTGCACTTAAGATCTGACAGCGTAAGAGTCTTACGCCTGTCAGATTTAATGGGTATCTATGCGTAACTGATTCTAAGAATCAGTCGCATAGATACCCGGGGCCAGATTAGGACTTACGACGGCGCAAATGGTGTTGCGCCGTCGTAGCGCCTTTGAGAATCTGGGCCAATAAATTTGAGGTGTTGACTTCCACATTCTCCAGATCTCAATCCAGTTGAGTATATGTGGGTTGTGCTGGCAAATAAAGTCCAATCCACAGAGTCCCCACCTCGCCCACATACCTTCTGAGGTCTAGTGGTGTCCATGCCTCTACCGCCTCTAAGTGCCACACCCAATGTAATGCAAAAGAAGGCATAACTTTTTTATTAACTTACATAGGTCGTAACTCTTCCTCTTTCTTTAAGTCCTCCTCTTCTTCTTTTTCATTGCAGGTAAATAATGGATTCCTAGCAGAAGCAATGTGCTATCATTGAGATCTTGATGAAGGAGAGGTGCAGACTGTCCGATATCCACAGAAGGCTACAGAATGTTTATGGAGATGACACCATTGACAAGAGTCACCAATGAGAAGACATTACTCTTGTCCATGGTGTAACTTCTGTAAACATTCTGTAGCCTTCTGTGGATGTCGGACAGCCTGCACCTCTCCTTCATCAAGAACTCAGTGGGGTAGATTCAGAGAGCAATTGCGTCTGCGTAACCATAGTTACGCAGCGCAATTGCTTATTTGCCCCGGCGTTACGAATGCTCCTGATTCAGGAACCTCGATACGCCGACTGCAGCCTAAGATATGACTGTCATAAGGCTCCTTATGCCGTCATATCTTAGGCTGCATTCTTACGCACGCCGCTAGGTGTCGTTCCCGTTGTGGTCAGCGTATAGTATGCAAATTGCATACTAACGCCGATTCACAACCCTTCGCGAGCCCTGCGTACGCAGTTTACGTCGTTTGCGTACATCGGTTTTTGCGTAAGGCTGCCCCTGCTATTAGCAGGGGCAGCCAATGCTACGTATACCCGTCGTTCCCGCGTCGCGTTTTTGAAAAATTACGTAGTTTGCGTAAGTGAATCGTGAATGGCGCTGGACGCCATTCACGTTCACTTTGAAGCAAATGACGTCCTTGCGACATCATTTACCGCAATGCACGTCGGGAAAGTTTCCCGATGGAGCATGCGCACTACGCTCGGCACGGGAACGCGCCTAATTTAAATGATCCACGCCCCCTACGGGATCATTTCAATTACGCGCCCTTACGCGGGGCAGTTTTCCGGAGCGCACACGCAATTTACGTAGCTACTGCTCCGTGAATTAAGCGTAGCACAGGTAATTTACGGAGGCGCAGCGGCAAATCGGTGCGCTGCGCCTCCGTAATAAATGGGCAAATGTACCTGAATCTACCCCAGTGATGGCAAATTGCTTCTGCTTGGAATCCGTTATTTCCATGCAATTGAAATGAAGAAGAGTAAAGCCTGGTACACACGATCGGATTTTCCGTGGACAAAGCGTAGGACTTTTGTCCGAAGAGCGTTGGCCGTAAACTTGTCTTGCATACAAACAGCAAAGAATCGTCGGTCAACAAACACAAAACTACGTGATTTTTCAGCTCTTTAGCGCCACCCTATGGGCCACTTCTGCTAATGTTGTGTTATGGTTAGCATTGCTTCTGAGCATGCGTGTTTGTACTTTGGATTTTTTTTTCCAAAGGACTTCTGTACACACGATCGGATAATCCGACAGCACACATTTGTTGTCGTAAAAATTTAAAGCGTGCTATCCCACATGAACGATCCAACAACAATTGTCCGATGGAGCGTACAAACAGGGCCGTCTTTCATTTTGATTGGGCCCTGGGCAAACATTTTCTTGGGACCCCCCCCCCCCCCCTCCATTCTGAGACATACAAAAAAATATCAGATGGACGCAAAATCAGTTTACTGCAGCAGATCACGTAGCAATTGCAATCGTTTGCCAGAGGTCACAGCCTATCCTTACAGCTCACTGGCTGGTTGCTAGAGGTTACAACACAATTTCTGCTCACTGATTGGTTGCTATAGGTCAGTGATGGCGAACGCGTGGCACGCGTGCCGCTCCCGGCACGGCAAGCCGTTTCGGTGGGCACGCCACACGCCATGAAAAATTGATAAACACACACTAAAATCAATTCGTCCCCACCGCACCGCAAACTACAACTCCCACAGTTCTCTACTGCTATTGATGACATGTCCGTGTGGGAGTGACAAAGAAGAAACTCCCTGGGTGACGTTCGTGCGTGCGTGTGCACGCACGCTGATCCAATCAAAGAAGCTGTCTCATCCACACCGCATCCACCATCAAACAAATCAGCGGTGATGTGACTGGGAGCACACGCGGCTGGAATCAGAGGAGCCTTTCGGCGGGAATGAGCTGCTGGAGCAAGGTCAGACACTGGGAGACAGGAGTTAATGTGGTTATCTTGTTAGTCCTAAGCCTGCCCCACTCTCAGATATCAGGTGCTAGCTCAAACAATCAATTGTGCAAAAAGAACAGCCTCATTGGTGTCATTGGGAAATATTGTGCCCCATCATTGGTGTTATGCAGCCTCATTATTGGTTTCATTAGGAAACCTTGTGCCCCATCATTGTTGTCATCATTGTGCCTCATTATTGGTGTCCTTAGGGAACATTGTGCCTCATTATTGGTGTCATTGGGAAACATTGTGCCCCATTTTTTGTCATCATTGGTGTCATTGTGCCTCATTATTGGTTTCATTAGGAAACCTTGTGCCCCATCATTGTTGTCATCATTGGTGTCATTGTGCCTCATTATTGGTGTCCTTAGGTAACATTGTGCCTCATTATTGGTGTCATTGTGCCTCATTATTGGTGTCATTGCATGTGTCAAGTAGGTGAGTGTAATGGTCAGGTAGGTGAGTGTAATGGTCAGGTAAGTGAGTGTAATGGTCAGGTAGGTGAGTGTAATGGTCAGGTAGGTGAGTGTAATGGTCAGGTAGGTGAGTGTAATGGTCAGGTAAGTGAGTGTAATGGTCAGGTAAGTGAGTGTAATGGTCAGGTAGGTGAGTGTAATGGTCAGGTAAGTGAGTGTAATGGTCAGATAAGTGAGTGTAATGGTCAGGTAGGTGAGTGTAATGGTCAGGTAGGTGAGTGTAATGGTCAGGTAAGTGAGTGTAATGGTCTGGTAGGTGAGTGTAATGGTCAGGTAGGTGAGTGTAATGGTCAGGTAAGTGAGTGTAATGGTCAGATAAGTGAGTGTAATGGTCAGGTAGGTGAGTGTAATGGTCAGGTAGGTGAGTGTAATGGTCAGGTAAGTGAGTGTAATGGTCTGGTAGGTGAGTGTAATGGTCAGGTAGGTGAGTGTAATGGTCAGGTAAGTGAGTGTAATGGTCAGGTAGGTGAGTGTAATGGTCAGGTAGGTGAGTGTAATGGTCAGGTAGGTGAGTGTAATGGTCAGGTAGGTGAGTGTAATGGTCAGGTAGGTGAGTGTAATGGTCAGGTAGGTGAGTGTAATGGTCAGGTAAGTGAGTGTAATGGTCAGGTAGGTGAGTGTAATGGTCAGGTAAGTGAGTGTAATGGTCAGGTAGGTGAGTGTAATGGTCAGGTAGGTGAGTGTAATGGTCAGGTAGGTGAGTGTAATGGTCAGGTAAGTGAGTGTAATGGTCAGGTAAGTGAGTGTAATGGTCAGTGTATGTTGCACAATGCATTCTGAGCACAATGCATTCCTGATCCCTGCAGTCTGAGCGAATCTGGCAGAATCGTACATTTCTAGTCCCTTAGGGCTCATTTAGATCAGTCCCATCCTCTGTACAGAGACGCTGGCAGGTTTAATTCTGTGTTGGCACTTTGCACGAAATAAATTGCTCTTGTGTCGCGGTTTGGGCACTCGGGCTCAAAAAGGTTCGCCATCACTGCTATAGGTTAATGCACATCATTACCACTCACTGATCAGTGGCACAATCCCAAATAATTGAGCAAGTAAAGCGGCACATTAATACACATACTACAGGAGAGGGTCAGAGAGTGCAGACATACTGCACAAGATTACCAGAAACTGTGACATACTGCATAAAGTTACCAGAGACTGTGACACATACTGCATGAAGTTACCGTGAATTGGGGTCCAGATGACAGTTTTGCAGAGTGCACAGAGGACACAGGAGGTTGTATTCACGCACTAGCCAGCAGAGAGGGGGCGGGACCGGGAGCTCCACTCGGAGCGGTGGAGCAGCTGTAGTTAGAGCCAGTGATCGGAGTGGGCGTGTCAGCAGGCCCGTCGCTACAGGACAGGCAAAACAAACAATTGCTTGGGGCCCCGAGCTGGCCTGGGGCCCCCAACTTCCCCTTCCCAGGCTGTAGCGTGGCCAAGCTCCTTTTCCTTCCTCCTGGAGTCCTGTCAGTCCGGCTGGGTACCGCGTGGTACAGGGGATTCAGTTTCCTGTCCCCGGCCGGACTGACAGGAAGTGCACACTGAGTGCTCACTTCCTTTCAGTCCGGACAGGGAGCACAGGAAACTGAATCTCCTGTACCGTGCGGTACCCAGCCCGGGCACTATCTGATAGGGGACTGGGGACCCATAATGATAGAACACCAGACTAAGAGGAGCTCGGCCACGCTACAGCGGCAGCCTACAGGGAAGAAGTGGAGGTGAGAATAGAAAAACATAGGGACTGGGGGGGGGGGGGGTAAGAACATGGGTGTAAAAAATTAGTGTAGCGCTAACATATAGGCTTTGAGTGCGGGGGGGGGTGCTTCGGGGCCCCCATTTTGCTTGGGGCCCCCAAATTCCTTCGAACGGCCCTGCGTGTCAGTGAAGCTCCCGGCCCTCTGTATTCCCCAGCCAGTATAGAGGGGGCGGGGCCGGGAGCTCCACTGACAAGCTCACTCTAATCACTGCTCTAACTACAGCCGCTCTGTTCTAAGCATACAGGCTACATGGGGCGGGGTCAGCACGTCTTTTAAGCTCCTGGTCCCGCCCCCTCACTGCTGGCTAGATTGGGAATACAGCCTCCCGTGTCCTCTGCAAAGCCGTCGTTCGGACCCCAATTCACAGGTAGCGCAGGGTCCCCTACAGGGATGGACTGGCCATTGGGACTACAGGGAGTTTCCCGGTGGGCCGATGGCTCAGTGGGACGGCTTCAGTAACAGTGGACCGCCGCCCCCCTCCGCTCCTCTGTATCCCCCTTCCCGCAGCACTCACCTCCTCTCCCTCCCCACAGCGCTCACCTGGGGGGGAACAAAGAAGCAGGGGGACGACAGAGGAGCATGGGGGAGGGGACAGACAGCTGACCCAACAGCTATGGCCTGGGAGTTTCTCACTTCTGCCTAATCTTGTCCCATAAGGGGGGGCACCGAACTGATTCTTTGCCCCGGGTGAAATAATGTCTAGCTTCCCCACTGGTACTGCCTATAAAAGTACCAACCGTTTTACTCTAATAAAGTAGAACAGCTAGTGGCTAGTGAAGTGGGGGAGGGGGCTTGGGTGGCCGGAGGGGGGGGATTGCGGGAGTTGTCCGGCCGCCATGGGAGAGACCTGTCAAAGTGGGCCAGTCTGGATGAAGTCCAGGACCAAATTTCGGTCCCAGTCCAGCCCTGGCCCTCTACAAAGATTGGGCCCAGGGCAAGTGCCCCGTTTTGCCCTGTGCTAAAGACGGCATACAAACGGTCGTATTTTCCGACAACAGCCTTCCATCACACAATTCTAGTTGAAAAGTCTGATCGTGTGTACGAGGCTTTACTCTACCAACATATGAAATCTGAACGACCTATGCAAGTTAAGTTAGTTTGCACTACTTTCAGTAGTCTTCATTTATATATACAGTACATACTTACAGAAAGATTATCTGTTACTATTTCAAAAGTTTGCAGTGTTCTTTATGGGACTCTGTTAGTTAACAAGTAAACATTGTATCTCATTTCCTGGCTAGGCGTTAACGCTTTCAGTGATATGGAAAATAGGACAGGCTTTATCTAGTAGGAACAGGTGCATCTAATTATCACCAACATGACTCCTCCTAGTAACATGCAATGTATATTTACCAGTACAACTATCATGTTTTGATACTGTTATCTTCTACAGCAGAGATCCTTAACTTTTAATAGCTTGTGAGAGGTATCCAGCATCTGCTAGTAAAGTGCACTGGAGTCTCACTGGCGTCAAAGGAAGTACTTGGATCTTGTCTCTGATGCCACTGGTCTGGGACCACTCTTTCTAAGACATAAAGTCTATTAAGGGAATGCAGGGGATTCTGACCTCATAAATGTTACAATTAAAGCGGAGGTTCACCCAAATAACATCTATATCAGACCAACTTCTTTATACTTCTAACATGTACAGTCCGCATTTTTTACTTTTTACGCTGTACATACCGTATATTCTATATTTGCAATCTGGCTTCCGGGTACTTCTCCCCACGGGAGTAGGAGTTTCTATGCTGAGGAGGAATGTCCTCTGGGAGGTCGCCCAGATGATTGACGTCCTTTCAGAAAAAGTTCCCCCTGGCCGATAAGGCCCCGCCCCCCGTATTGCGTAGGCGCGTCACGAGTCACGGCGTTTCCATCGGATTAGATTCCATCAGATATTCGATCGTGTGTACAGGGCTTAAGAAGAAGATAGAAGAGGGAGGAAGAAGTAGAAGAGGGAGAAAAAAAGAAGGAAGAGGAGAGAGGAAGAAGAAGAAGGAAGAAGAGGAACAAAGAAGGAATAGGAGGGAGGAGGAAGAAGAAAAAAGAAGAAGGAAGAATGAATAAGGGGGAGGAGGAAGAAGAAAGAGGGATTAAGAAGAAGGAAGAAGAGGGATGAATAAGGAATAGGAGGGAGAAAAAAGTAGGGAGGAAGAAGAAGGAATAAGAGGGAGGAAGAAGGAAGAAGATTGAGGAAAAAGTGGAAGGGAAGAAAAAGAAGGAAAAAGAGAGAGGAAAAAGAAGAAGGAAGAAGAGGGAGGAAAAAGAAGGAAGAAGAGGGAGGAAAAAGAAGGAAGAAGAGGGAGGAAAAAGAAGGAAGAAGAGGGAGGAGGAAGAAACAAGAAGAGGGATTAAGAAGGAGAAAAAAGAAGAAGGAATAAGCGAGAGGAAGAAAAAGGAACAAGATTGAAGAAGAAGCGGAAGGAAGAAAAAGAAGGAAGAAGCGGAAGGAAGAAAAAGAAGGAAGAAGAGGGAGGAAAAAGAAGGAAGAAGAGGGAGGAAAAAGAAGGAAGAAGAGGGAGGAAAAAGAAGGAAGAAGAGGGAGGAAAAAGAAGAGGGAGGACAAAGAAGACGGAAGAAAAGGGAAGAAAAAGAAGTAGAGAGAGGAAAAAGAAGAATAAGAAAGAAGAGAGAGGAAAAGGAAGAAGGAAGAAGAGGGAGGAAAAAAAGAAGGAAGAAGAGGGAGGAAAAAAAAGAAGGAAGAAGAGGGAAGAAAAAGAAGAAGGAAGAAGAGGGAGGAAAAAGAAGAAGGAAGAAGAGAGAGGAAAAAGAAGAAGGAAGAAGAGGGAGGAAAAAAAAGAAGGAAGAAGAGGGAGGAAAAAAAAGAAGGAAGAAGAGGGAGGAAAAAGAAGAAGGAATAAGCGAGAGGAAGAAAAAGGAACAAGATTGAAGAAGAAGCAGGAGGAAGAAAAAGAAGGAAGAAGAGGGAGGAAAAAAAAGAAAGAAGAGGGAGGAAAAAGAAGGAAGAAGAGGGAGGAAAAAGAATGAAGAAAGAAGAGGGAGGAAAAAAAAGAATGAAGAAGAGGGAGGAAAAAAAAGAATGAAGAAGAGGGAGGAAAAAGAAGAAGGAAGAAGAGGGAGGAAAAAAAAGAAGGAAGAAGAGGGAGGAAAAAAGAAGAAGAGGGAGGAAAAAGAAGAAAGAAGAAGAGGGAGGAAAAAGAAGAAGGAAGAAGAGAGAGGAAAAAGTAGAAAGAAGAAGAGAAAGGAAAAAAAAGAAGGAAGAAGAGGGAGGAAAAAAAAGAAGGAAGAAGAGGGAGGAAAAAGAAGAAGGAATAAGCGAGAGGAAGAAAAAGGAACAAGATTGAAGAAGAAGCAGGAGGAAGAAAAAGAAGGAAGAAGAGGGAGGAAAAAAAAGAAAGAAGAGAGAGGAAAAAGAAGGAAGAAGAGGGAGGAAAAGGAAGGAAGAAGAGGGAGGAAAAAGAATGAAGAAAGAAGAGGGAGGAAAAAAAAGAATGAAGAAGAGGGAGGAAAAAAAAGAATGAAGAAGAGGGAGGAAAAAGAAGAAGGAAGAAGAGGGAGGAAAAAGAAGAAGGAAGAAGAGGGAGGAAAAAGAAGACGGAAGAAGCGGGAGGAAGAAGAAAGAAGAGGGAGGAAAAAAAAGAAGGAAGAAGAGGGAGGAAAAAGAAGAAGGAAGAAGAGGGAGGAAGAAGAATTTTATCTTATATCCTCCCGAGAAGGCCCAGGCCACCTTTTTCAGGCACCGCTTAGGGTCAACATTTATTTCCTGAACTAATCTACTTACCCACAGATAACACCAACATGTTAATCGTGGTGCTTGTGCAGCAGCCTTTATGTTCTTAGGTGTGTGCACACGTCTCAAAATGAGCTTCTATTGAGCTCCATATCTTCTTATTGAGCTCCATTCACACCATTAGAGCATTTGTGGGGTTCTGCACAGCTTGTGTAGGTCAGCACATTCATTTCAATGGGCTGCCACATGCGGAAGAAATGCTCAAAAGAAGGCCTTGTTATTTTTTAGAAATCTTTCCACTCTAAAAAATGCATGGTGCTGTGATGCCTCGTACACACGATCAGTTTTCCCGATGAGAAAACTGCCATGTTTGCTTTTGGTCGGGAAAAACGTCTGTGTGTATGCTCCATAGCAGTTTTCCCGACAGGAAAACTGCCAGCAAAAAAATGAGAACTTGTTCTCTTTTTTTCCCACCGCGATTCTCTTTTTTTTGCTCAGCAGTTTTCCTATGGGAGCATACAGACGGACGGTTTTCCCCACCAAAGCTGTCATGGCAGTTTTCCTGTCGGGAAAACCGACCGTGTGTACACGGGAAAAGCAACCGAGCAGGTTCTGGGTTTTCCCCTTGGTTTTCCTGGCGGACTTTTGACCACCGGGAAAACCGATCGTGTGTATGAGGCATAACACAAAAATGGGGGGCATAAAAATGCTCATGTTCCCAGATACGTGGGGGTGCCAATAGGAATTAATGACACTGCGCATGTCTGCAAAAGAGCAGCGTGTTTCTGTGCATTGCAGGAAAGTACGTGATTGTGCACTTGTTCCCGCAATGCAGAAGCATGAATATTTCCTAGGCTGCCAGAAAGTTCGATTTGTGGCAACAGAGTGAGTGATCACAGGAGGAACAGAGACCTAGGAAATGCTTTCTCATGACTGCAGCAGACGGATGACATCATTTTCTCAGATTCCTTCTCTTGACCTAGGCACAGTCACTTTTTCAAATGTCAAGATATGCTTTTTATTAATAAAAAAATTGTGTGCGTTTTTTTTTATTTATTTTTTATTGAATTGTTGAATGTCAGGCATGTATTCCTGAAGGCTTGAAGGGTTAGCATACCTCCCAACATTTTGAGATGGAAATGAGGGACACCTATCAGCAAACGTATGCAGGCATAGGACTCACCCCTGCCACGCCCCCTTAACCACTTCGTTACCGGGCCTATTTTGGCACTTTTCTCCTTTATGTAAAAATCACAATTTTTTTGCTAGAAAATTAATCAGAACCCCCAAACATTATATATTTTTTTTTAGCAGACACCCTAGGGATTAAAATTGCGGTCATTGCAACTTTTTTTCTCGCACGGTATTTGCGCAATCATTTTTCAAACGCCTTTTTTTAGGGGAAAAAAAACAGTTTCATGAATTATAAAGTAACAAAACAGTAAAGTTAGCCCAATTGTTTTGTATAATATGAAAGACGATGTTACGCCGAGTAAATAGATACCTAACATGTCACGCTTTAAAATTGCGCACACTCATGGAATGGTGCCAAACTTCGGTACTTAAAAATCTCCATAGGCGACGCTTTAATTTTTTTTACAGGTTACTATTTTTGAGTTACAGAGGAGGTCTAGTGCTAGAATTGTTGCACACGCAACATGTGGGGTTTGAACGGTGTTTACATATGTGGGCGGGACTTGCATGCGCGTTCGCTTCTGCATGCGAGCTACCGGGTAATAGGAATCAGTGTGACAGGTCCTCTTTATGGAGATATGTGGGGTCAATAAGACCCCACATCTCTCCTACAGGCTTACAAGCATGAAATTGGTGAAAAAAAAATCACCGATTACATGCCGACAGCCGTGATAGCGGCTTTGTTTACTTCCGGGTACCGGGCGTGACGTCATAACGTCGCGCCCGGTCCTCCGACGGTCATAGAGATGACTGTGACCGTCTGGTCACAAGTCATCTCTATGGTTCACCAACGAGCGCCGGCCGATTCGCTCTCCGGGCCCCCGAAGCACCGGATGGCGGCGGGAGGGGGGGGACGTCCCCTCCCGCTGCCTAGAAGAACGATCAAGCGGCGGAACCGCCGCTTTGATCTTTCTTCTGGTGCACAGAATCGCCGGCTGAAGACGGCGATATCTGAATGATGCCTGCAGCTGCAGGCATCATTCAGATATCACCGCACAAAGTCCAGGACGTCCCAGGGACGTCCTTGGGTCTCAAGTGGTTAAAGGAGAATCGTACAAAAAAACAAGATTGGTTAAACCCACAAGTGCTTTTTTTACCACTGCTATTCCTTTATATTGGCTTTGGGAAATTACAAATGCAGCAATTTAGAAATCAGATGAAACGTTTAGCGCTGGGAAACCCTTTTTGATAGATAAAAGTGAATTTTATATACATCTATATTAGGGCTGTGCGTTAAACGCGATATTAACGGCGTTAACGCAAACCCATGTTAACGCCGTCAATATTTTTATCGCGCGATTAACGCAGGAGCCCTCGGGGTGGACATGCAGAGTGTGCAGCAGCGGGCGCGGCTTACCTTTTCGCTGGATTCACAGGCAAGTTACTCACCTTGTCCCTGGATCCAGCGATGCCACCCCGCTGTGTGATCGAGCGGGTCCTCCTTGCTTGGCGGGTCCTCCTCGCTCGGCGGGTCCTCCTTGCTTGGCGGGTCCTCCTCGCTCGGCGGGTCCTCCTTGCTTGGCGGGTCCTCCTCGCTTGGCGGATCCTCCTCGCTCGGCGGGTCCTCCTCGCTCGATTCACAGTGCCTGTGTGCCGCCGAGCTCCGTTCCCTGCGACATTACGACGCACGGGAGCGGAGAACGGCGCCAAATTTAAAAAAGTAAACAAACACAATACACACAGTATACTGTAATCTTATAGATTACAGTACTGTATGTAAAAAATACACACCCCCCTTGTCCCTAGTGGTCTGCCCAGTGCCCTACATGTACTTTTATAAAATAAAAACTATTCTTTCTGCCTGAAAAACTGTAGATTGTCCAAAAGTGTCCCTTTATGTCAAAATATGGTTTTAGATCAGCTAGAAAACAGCGATAATAAATTATAATCACTTGCAGAATTGTGCGATATTTGTGGGGAAATTCGTCATAAATTAGAGCGATTAATCGTGAGTTAACTATGACATTAATGCGATTAATCGCGATTAAAAATTGTAATCGTTTGACAGCACTAATCTATATATATCAGACCAAAATGAGGGACAAATAAGGAGGAATGAGGGACAGAGGGACTGTGTTTCAAATCAGGGACAGTCCCTCCAAATCAGGGACAGTCCCTCCAAATCAGGGACAGTCCCTCCAAATCAGGGACAGTTGGGGGCTATGGGTTAGTGATAGGTCCACTTTAAATAGTAACTCTTAAAAAAAAAAAGACCACCTTGGAATCTGTGAAGAGAACTGGAAATCCCTGGACTTTTCAAAGATCAGCTTGGGAAACGCTGATTATGGTTACTCATTCTGCGACCTAGAAAGCTGCCAAATGTTAACAGTTACTGACCTCTAGTGGTGATCAAAGGAACAGTACAGTCTTATTGGAGGCAATGTTTTGCAAAATACATTTAACTCATAGCAATAAGTCGGATCGGCAAAGCTTCTGTTAACCACTTGACCCCCGGAAGTTTTACCCCCTTCATGACTAGGCCATTTTTTTGCGAAACGGCACTGCGTTACTTTAACTGACAATTGCACGGTCGTGTGACGCTGTACCCAAATTATATATATGTCATACATTAGGGGGGATATGATCTCCATGTATAAATATATAAAGGGGGATATGATCACCATGTATAAATACATAAGGGGGGATATACTCTCCATGTATAAATACATAAGGGGGGATATGATCTTCATGTATAAATACATAAGGGGGGATATACTCTCCATGTATAAATACATAAGGGGGGATATGATCTCCATGTATAAATACATAAGGGGGGATATGATCTCCATGTATAAATACATAAGGGGGGATATGATCTCCATGTATAAATACATAAGGGGGGATATGATCTCCATGTATAAATACATAAGGGGGATATGATCACCATGTATAAATACATAAGGGGGATATGATCACCATGTATAAATACATAAGGGGGGATATGATCACCATGTATAAATACATAAGGGGGGGTATTATCTCATGTATAAATACATAAGGGGGGATATGATCTCCATGTATAAATACATAAGGGGGGGATATGATCACCATGTATAAATATATAAAGGGGGATATGATCACCATGTCTAAATACATAAGGGGGGATATACTCTCCATGTATAAATACATAAGGGGGGATATGATCTTCATGTATAAATACATAAGGGGGGATATGATCTCCATGTATAAATACATAAGGGGGGATATGATCTCCATGTATAAATACATAAGGGGGGATATGATCACCATGTATAAATACATAAGGGGGGATATGATCACCATGTATAAATACATAAGGGGGGGATATGATCACCATGTATAAATACATAAGGGGGGGGATATGATCACCATGTATAAATACATAAGGGGGGATATGATCACCATGTATAAATACATAAGGGGGGGTATTATCTCATGTATAAATACATAAGGGGGGGATATGATCACCATGTATAAATACATAAGGGGGGGGGGGGGTATTATCTCATGTATAAATACATAAGGGGGGGGGATATGATCACCATGTATAAATACATAAGGGGGGGGGATATGATCACCATGTATAAATACATAAGGGGGGATATGATCTCCATGTATAAATACATAAGGGGGGGGGGGGTATGATCACCATGTATAAATACATAAGGGGGGATATGATCACCATGTATAAATACATAAGGGGGATATACTCTCCATGTATAAATACATTAGGGGGGCTATGATCTCCATGTATAAATACATAAGGGGGGATATGATCTCCATGTATAAATACATAAGGGGGGGATATGATCACCATGTAT
Source organism: Rana temporaria (assembly GCF_905171775.1). Taxonomy (NCBI): domain Eukaryota; kingdom Metazoa; phylum Chordata; class Amphibia; order Anura; family Ranidae; genus Rana; species Rana temporaria. The sequence continues at coordinate 19,847,333 of NC_053491.1, read as the reverse complement.
AAATACATAAGGGGGGATATACTCTCCATGTATAAATACATAAGGGGGGATATACTCTCCATGTATAAATACATAAGGGGGGATATGATCTCCATGTATAAATACATAAGGGGGGATATACTCTCCATGTATAAATACATAAGGGGGGATATGATCTCCATGTATAAATACATAAGGGGGGATATACTCTCCATGTATAAATACATAAGGGGGGATATACTCTCCATGTATAAATACATAAGGGGGGATATGATCTCCATGTATAAATACATAAGGGGGGATATGATCACCATGTATAAATACATAAGGGGGGGATATGATCACCATGTATAAATACATAAGGGGGGGGATATGATCACCATGTATAAATACATAAGGGGGGATATGATCACCATGTATAAATACATAAGGGGGGGGTATTATCTCATGTATAAATACATAAGGGGGGGATATGATCACCATGTATAAATACATAAGGGGGGGGGGTATTATCTCATGTATAAATACATAAGGGGGGGGGGTATGATCACCATGTATAAATACATAAGGGGGGGGGATATGATCACCATGTATAAATACATAAGGGGGGATATGATCTCCATGTATAAATACATAAGGGGGGGGGGTATGATCACCATGTATAAATACATAAGGGGGATATACTCTCCATGTATAAATACATTAGGGGGGCTATGATCTCCATGTATAAATACATAAGGGGGGGATATGATCACCATGTATAAATACATAAGGGGGGATATACTCTCCATGTATAAATACATAAGGGGGGATATACTCTCCATGTATAAATACATAAGGGGGGATATGATCTCCATGTATAAATACATAAGGGGATATACTCTCCATGTATAAATACATAAGGGGGGATAGGATATCCATGTATAAATACATAAGGGGGATATAATCTCCATGTATAAATACATAAGGGGGATATGATCACCATGTATAAATACATAAGGGGGCTATGATCTCCATGTATAAATACATAAGGGGGGATATGATCTCCATGTATAAATACATAAGGGCAGTGCTTTAAGTGGGCCGGAACGCGGCGGTACTCAGTACCGCCACTTCCAAAAATGGCCCTGGAGAGTACCAGCACCTCTCCGTGCACCCAGTACGTGGCTTTCCGGTACCGGAACGCAGCGGAGAGCTAGCTACAGCATTGTAGTGGCTGGCCGGCGCTGGGCGAATTACATTGCGCACCATCTCTCTCCTCCATAATGTCATTGGCTGGGCCGGCCATCAGCTAGTGGAGGGGGGCGGGCCGTGTGCAGAGTACGGCTTGAGCCGTACGTGCAGGCGCAGAAAGGGAGTTGACCTCAACTCCTTTCCGCGCGCCTGTGAGGAGCGATCAGTGCGGCGTGGTGAATGTGAGCGGGTGACTGGCCCTCCTAGGAGTCAGGACGGTGCAGCAAAGTGAAAAACACCGGATTTTGCTTTGGATCTGAACTTCTGAAGTACAGAGTACTGGTGAGTGTTTTGTTGCTACCTATGGCTGCTCACAGACTGATATGTATACACTTCTCCTATCAATTTATCATGGCTCGTTTCAGACAGCCATGCAGACTTGCCCTGTTATTTTCCTTTTATGTTTATTTTAAACCGTCTTGAAAAGTAGGAAGATGTTCATTGTATGATTATTGTTGCAAGCTTGCACATGGACTGCTCAGAGTGACTGATGAATAACATCCATTATTCTATCTATTTTCTGTGGTGTCTGTCCCTTGTCATGCTTTGTGCCCATTTTATCTTCTCTTTTTTTAGTTTCTGACATCATCAGCTGGTTTATGTAATTTTAGCAGCAAAATCAAATGTTAGGTTTCGTCTAAGAGGGTTTGTAAAATATATATATTTTCATGTTCAGTATTGGGGGGGGGGGGGAGCACCGGCGCCTAATAGAGTACCGGCACCTCTTTTGGCCCACTTAAAGCACTGCATAAGGGGGGATATGATCTCCATGATTAGGTATGGATGAACGGTTCGGCCCAAGCATAAGTTCGGGCCGATCATTTGTTGTTCGGTCGTTCGGCGAACATCCGAACAAACAGGTCATTTGACCGTTTGTTCACCCCCCTGAACCGACCACAATGCATTGCGGCACTGAACAGTGCATTGCAAGTCTTGATTGGCTGAAGCCAATCAGGGCACAGAGCACTGTCAGAGTCATGATTGGACACTGTCATCAGTGTCATCATGACTTTATCCAATCATGGCTCACCCCCCCCCCCCCCCCAGTATAAAAGTATTCTTTTTATTGCAGCCATTTTCAGTGTGATTTTGGTGTGGAGAGAGATAGAGAAGGGCTCTGTTCCATGCTATTAGTTAGTTAGTGTGCTATACTGTGCTATTTTGCTTCAATTCTCATACTGTGCTATTTTGCTTCAATTCTCATACTGTGCTATTTTGCTTCAATTCTCAGTGTAGAATATTACTTAAGTGTTAGTCTAGGGATAGTGTGAGTGTAGTGAGGAGCAGTGGCGTTGCTAGGGGGGTGCGGGTGTACCGCACCGGGTGACACCAGGGCCAGTGCTATCATAAGTATGCACTGCCCGCCCGTGTGGGCTCAGCGGAGGTACTTTTTATCTCCTATCGGAGATGCAGGCTGCGCTGCCCTATCTCTGCTCTGCCTCGCAGTAATTACCAAGGGCAGATAGCGGAACTCTGTCTGACTTGTCACCAGGAGACTAAAGCAAGGGGGGAATTGGGGAATTTTGGGACTTTAAATGAGGTCATGACTGGGTAGAGTCATGCACCTGCATCCCTGTCATTTGAATAAAAATGCTAAAATGTGTCGGCAAACCACAGCGATGCAAATAGGAGGATGGGTGGGACTTTAAATGAAGCTCATGATGACAAAGGCATGAAAATGGTGGAGATATAAATATTTATTTAATATTACATACAAAACATGGATGTGAGCATTAATTACATGTACAAAACGCACCTATCAGAAGGCACCAATCTTTGAATATGCGAGAACTGGTAAATAACATAGTTACATAGTTAGTCAGGTTGAAAAAAGACACAAGTCCATCCAGTTCAACCACAAAAAAAATAAAAAAACAAAATAAATAAACAAACAAAATAAAAAACACAATGCAATCCCATACACCCAACTCCATACCCACAGTTGATGCAGGGGAAGGCAAAAAACCCCAGCAGAGCATGATCCAATTTGCTACAGCAGGGGAAAAAATTCCTTCCTGATCCCCCGAGAGGCAATCGGATTTACCCTGGATCAACTTTACCTACAAATCTTAGTACTCAGTTATTTTATGTACATTTAGGAAAGAATCCAGGCCTTTCTTAAAGCAATCTACTGAGCTGGCCAGAACCGCCTCTGGAGGGAGTCTATTCCACATTTTCACAGCTCTTACTGTGAAAAAACCTTTCCGTATTTGGAGATTAAATCTCTTTTCCTCTAGACGTAGAGAGTGCCCCCTTGTCCTCAGGGTTGACCGTATGCTTAACAAACATCAATGATCATGGTAAAAAAGAAGGGGATCCACCATTGATATAGGATAATATGGTTAAAATAATAACATCTGCACAGACGACAGTCTAAAAATTCCCTGTAGGGTAGAGATGGTATGGACACATATCTCAGATGGGTGTGTATCACATACACAATGTCATGGTAGCTCGACGCGTTTCGCGGCTTAAGCCGCTCATCAGGAGCATGTATGTGCAGTGTCACCAGGAGAGCCATCTTGCTCGGGAGTCACAGGTTCTCAGTGTTCAGTTCTGTCTGTTCTCCCAACCCCTCCCTCACTCCACCAGCTGTCCAATGCCACATTCGCCTCCCATTTGTGTCCGTCCAACCCAGCCCGCACTCCAACCCACTGCATGCATTGCCTGCAATGAGCTGTGATTGGGGTTTTGTGAGCAGCTGGGCGGGAGAGTTGGAACAATGATAGTATACAGAAAAATATCGCAATGCCCTATAGGTAATAGACATGTGCATTCGTTTTCGTCCGAATGCATTTTCGTCCGAAATTCAGGTATTTTCGTTATCGTTTTAACAAACGATAACGAAAGCAAACAAAACGAAAACCTAGAGATCCGTAATAAAAAAATGCTTTTTTTCCGTTTTCGTTTCGAATATAAAAATTCGATATAGATAGGAGATTCGACATGACGCTGACTGAATAGCAATCTGTCTATCGAACCTGATATTCTACTACACACACATACGGTACTTTTCGACATTATAGAGAAAAGAAAAGATTCGACATTATAGAGAAAAGATTCGACAAAGCATCGAAAATCGCAGAGAAAAGATTCGACTGAGAAGATATACTGCGCTCGTACATTTTTAATGCTCAACCCATAGGCTATAGAAAATGTCTAATGCTGGTTGACTAGTAATATAATAAATAATAATAATATAATTATTTATTATTATTATTACTAGTCATACAACGTTAGAATTCTTGTAGGCGAAATATTCGACCGTACGATTCAACGTAGAATTTCGATGTTCCGTCGAATATTTTTTGACCATTCGACACTGAAACCATGTATATCTGGATTTTCGGACGAAAGCTATTCCCAACGAAAAACGAAACAAATCAAAACGATTTTCGGCAGTAACTAAATAAATTTATTTTTCTGACGAAAACGAAATTCCGAAACGAAATATTTCAGTTTGCACATGTCTAATAGGTAAGCAGCTAACACTGCAAATAGACAAATAGCAAAAAAAATTGAAAATAAAAAAGTGCAGCGCTAATTGAGTTAGATTGGCATAAAACTTCAAATAATATGACAATAAAAGTGAAGTGAAAATGTCCACATAAATACATAAAAATATAAATAAATGTCCATATGTGAAAAACACAATAGTGTAAAAATACAAATCTGACTATAGAATAGTCCAGCAATAATATTGGTGAATTCCAAAGCCTGGTGATAACTTCAAAGAGGTGCTAGAGTTGAAGGGGCTTACCAGAGAGTTTGAACCCAGGAGAACCTACGTTCAGATGGGTCATACAGAGCTTTGTGTGGTAAAACCAAGATGGAACCTGGGCAATCCTGTATGTGTCTCCAATGGCTGTAGCAAGAGTGACCAAACGGCAGAGGAATGGAGTATACCACAGATGACGATAGCTGGTTACCCGATGGTCTCTCGGGACATGATGGTCCAAAAAAAAATCCCGGATGTGTATGGAAGGGGGTGTACCATAGATTAGGAAGAAAAAAACATCCACATAGCACAACTCTGTGTTGAATGTTGAAAATGTAATGTAGCAAGAACACTTAGATTTAGATGGCTGTACAAGTGCTTTGTGCAAAGTAGTAGCAACAGTGGGGTCCTCCCGATGCGTTTCGCCCCAAGGACATCATCAGATGGCATTCAGATGGCAAAAATGGCACATTTCTCGTCATAAAAAAAGCGTTTGTGTGTATGCTGCATAAGGGGACACCCCAGGCACTATATTGGAAGGCTTTCACTTTAAAAATCTAAAAATCACTGCTCGTTTAACCACTTAAGGACTGCCTCCTGCACATATACGTCAGCAGAATAGCACGGCTGGGCACAAGCACGTACAGATAAGTGCCAGCCATGGGTCGCGGGCACGCGCCCGCGGCGAGCTCCCGCGACCTGGTCTGAAGCTCCGTGACCGCGGCCGCGGGATTTGCGGACCCCGATCGCCGATGGAGTCCCCTGAGCTGAAGAACAGGGAGAGCTGTGTGTAAACACAGCTTCACAGTTCTTCACTGTGGCGCCGTCATTGATCGTGTGTTCCCTGATATAGGGAATCACAATCGATGACATCACACCTACAGCCACACCCCCCTACAGTTAGAAACACAGATGAGGTCACACTTAACCCCTTCAGGGCCCCCTTGTGGTTAACTCCCAAACTGCAATTGTCATTTTCACAGTAAACAATGCATTTTTAATGCATTTTTTGCTGTGAAAATGACAATGGTCTCAAAAATGTGTCAAAATTGTCCGATGTGTCCGCCATAATGTCGCAGTCATGAAAGAAATCGCTGATCGCCGCCATTACTAGTAAAAAAAAAAAAAATTATAAAAATGCAATAAAACTATCCCCTATTTTGTAAACGCTATAAATTTTGTGCAAAGCAATCGATAAACGCTTATTGCGATTTTTTTTTTACCAAAGATAGGTAGAAGAATACGTATCGGCCTAAACTGACGAAAAAATTATAATTTTTATAGTTTTGGGGGGATATTTATTATAGCAAAAAGTAAAAAATATTGCATTTTTTTCAAAATTGTCGCTTTATTTGTGTTTATAGCGCAAAAAATAAAAACCACAGAGGTGATCAAATACCGCCAAAAGAAAGCTCTATTTGTGGGAAAAAAAGGACGCCAATTTTGTTTGGGAGCCACGTCGCACGACCGCGCAATTGTCAGTTAAAGCAACGCAATGCCGAATCGCAAAAACTGGCCAGGTCCTTTAGCTGCCTAAAGGTCCGGGTCTTAAGTGGTTAAAAATGAAGTTCTTTTTTTTTTTTATATTGATACATGTCCCCCAGGGCAGGATCCTGGGGGACATAAGCCTTCAAAATGGCCACTGATTTTTGACGTTCTGGTCCTATTGACTTTAATGGGGTTCATTATTCGGTTCCGAACTTTCATGGTGTTCGAAAGTTCTGGTCAGGCCCATCGCTACAGGACAGGCAAAACAAACAATTGCTTGGGGCCCCGAGCTGGCCTGGGGCCCCCAACTTCCCCTTCACAGGCTGTAGCGTGGCCGAGCTCCTCTTCCTTCCACCTGGAGTCCTGTCAGTCTGACCGGGTACCGCACGTGGTACAGGAGATTCAGTTTCCTGTTCCCGGCCGGACTGACAGGAAGTGCACACTGAGTGCTCTACCAACCACCATCCGACTGGAGTCGGACCACTTGGCCTTCAGGAGAAAGATTAAAACCCATCTCTTCTGAGGTCAAGGGGTTCCTTACCCATGAAATGGATACAGCGCCCAGAGGCGATTCAGTTCACATGTGTTGCGCTTTACAAGTCTCTCTCTCTCTCTTTCAGTCCGGCAGGGAAGACAGGAAACTGAATCTCCTGTACCACACGCGGTACCCGGCACTATCTGATAGGGGTCTGAGTAAGAGGCAGGGGGAAGAGGAGCTCGGCCACGCTACAGCGGTAGCCTACAGGGAAGAACGGGAGGTAAGAATAGAAAAAAAAAATAGTGTAGCGTTAACTTGGCTTTGCATGCGGGGGGGGGGGGGGTGCTTGGGGGCCCCCATTTTGCTTGGGGCCCCAAAATTCCTTCAAACGGTCCTGGTTCTGGTGCGAACCAAACAGGGGTATTTATTACATTTGTTTTTGGGTTTAATACCACTTTAACCCATTGATGATCACCTGAGGCAATAGTCAACATTGGGTTAAATGTCTTTCCCAAGCGACCGAAAATCTCAAAAGCGGCCCCAGCCTATAGAATAGCACAGAGAATTGAAAATGCTGCTGGAGCTATTTTTTTTCTGAGGGACAAAGCTTCAGGAACATGATAGCCTAAGCATTTATAATCTGAAATCCCTCCGTATCTGTGCCACATACACTTCCAATAATGCACGCTTCCAAAAAAGAGCAGAGCCGGTTGTGGCAAAGTGTCCTTCCCGGAAACCTGCTGAGGTCACCAGAGTGCAGATTCAGTTCTTTGAATCCCAGGAGGGCAGCGGCCATGTAGATTGAAAATGGCAGTCGTCTGAGGCATGCATATAAAAATGCGTCCTCCTTTTCTACTGTATACGGAGAAGATCTTCCTTCCAAAAAAAACAACACCTTTTATGTATAGGCAGCAGGGGGGGGGGGGGGGGGGGGTGCGATCGCGCTTTCTCACCTCCTGCTCTCTGAAGCTCCTCGGGTCTCACACATCGAATCCGCCTGGAAACGAGAGGAGGTAACAATATTACATTTCACAGGAACATCAAAGTTCAGCAAGGGTGGTGTGAAGTAAAGCACACACATGACCATTGGGGTTCAACCGACAAGTCTCCAATGGCAAACGTTTTCTGCAACGTGCTTACTGAGACATACAGTATACTATACCGGCACGACATTAGTAGCTGGATTCACAAAGAGTTACACCGGCGTATCAGTGGATACGCCGTCGTAACTCTGAATCTGCGCCGTCGTATGTTTAAGTGTATGCTCAAACTGAGATACACTTAAACCTAGCTAAGATACGACGGCCTGCGCCCTCGTATATTAGGGTGCAATATTTCCGATAGGTGGCGCTTCCGTTGAGTTCGGCGTAGAATATGCAAATGACTAGATACGCCGATTCACGAACGTACGCGTTCCCGTCGCAGTAAAGATACGCCGTTTCCGTAAGAGTTACGCCGGCGTAAGGATAAAGCTGCCCCCTAGGTGGCCTAGCCAATGTTAAAGCGGAGGTTCACCCCTAAATTACACTTTTTCCCCTTAGATTCCTGCTCGTTTTGTCTAGGGGAATCCGCTAGTTGTGTTAAAATATGAGCCGTACTTACCGTTTACGCGATGCATCTTCTCCGCCATTTCTGGGTATGGGCTGCGGGAGTGGGTGTTCCTTCTTGATTGACAGTCTTCCGAGAGGCTTCCGACGGTCGCATCCAACGCGTCACGATTTTCCGAAAGAAGCCGAACGTCGGTGCGCAGGCGCAGTATAGAGCCGCACCGACGTTCGGCTTCTTTCGGCTACTAGTGACGCGATGGATGCGACCGTCGGAAGCCTCTTGGAAGACTGTCAATCAAGAAGGAACGCCCGCTCCCGAAGACCCATACCCGGAAGCGACGGAGAAGATGCATCTCGAAAACGGTAAGTACGGATCATATTTTAAAACAACTAGCCGATTCCCCTAGACAAAACGAGCAGGAATCTAAGGGGATTTTTTGAAAAAATGTTCTTATGGGTGAACTCCCGCTTTAAGTATGGCCGTCGTTCCCGCGTCGAAATTTGAAACTTTTACGTTGTTTGCGTAAGTCGTCAGTGAATGGGGCTGGATGTAATTTACGTTCACGTCGAAACCAATACGTCCTTGCGGCGTATTTTGGAGCAATGCACACTGGGATATGTACACGGACGGCGCATGCGGCGTTCGCAAAAACCGTCAATCATGTCGGGTCACTAGTCATTTACATAAAACACGCCCCCTGTTCCTAATTTGAATTAGGCCCGGTTACGCCGGCCCATTTACACTACGCAGCCGCAACTTAGGAGGCAAGTGCTTTGTGAATACAGCACTTGCCTCTCTGACTTAAGGCGACGTAGCGTAAATACGATACGCTACGCCACCTGAAAGTTACGCTGCCCTACCTGAATCCAGCTATAAGTGTACGTTCACCCTACAATTACTCTATGAACATTAACCGCTTGCCGACCAGTCCATAGCTGAAACACGGCTACAGCATGGTGGGATAATTATGGGAGGGCGTACTACAACGTCCTCCCAGAAACACCTCCTTGGGGCATGCACCAGGGAATGTCCGTGACCATGGTGTCTCCCAGACCCAGCGTGTCATGGATCGGTGGTAAAGGGCCAATGACAGTGGCCCTTTACCACATGATGACTCTGTCCAATGACGGAGTGATCACTTGTAAACAAACCGGAGCATGTTCGGCTCCTCTCCTCACGCTGATCGGTACAGCGTGTAAGGAGAGGAGGGAGCTGGGCTGGATCTGATGTGCCCACTACGCTGATCTGGGCCCATCCCTGGCTCATCCATCCACATTCTTGCTCAGCCATGCTCCATCCCTGGTTCATCCATGCCACATCAGTGATCATCCGTGCCATATCCATGCCACATCAGTGATCATCCATGCCACATCAGTGATCATCCGTGCCATATCCATGCCACATCAGTGATCATCCATGCCACATCAGTGATCATCCGTGCCATATCCATGCCACATCAGTGCTCATCCATGCCACATCAGTGATCATCCGTGCCACATCCATGCTCTTCCGTGCCACAACAGTGCTCATCCGTGCCTCATCAGTGATCATCCGTGCCACATCAGTGCTCTTCCATGCCACAACAGTGCTCATCCGTGCCACATTAGTGATCATCCGTGCCACATCCTTGCCACATCAGTGATCATCTGTGCCACATCCATGCCACATCAGTGCTCATCCATGCCCCATCAGTGCTCATCCATGCAACATCAGTGCTCATCCATGCCACACCCATGCCACATCAGTGCTCATCCATGCCACGTCAGTGATCATCTGTGCCACATCCATGCCACAACAGTACTCGCCAATGCCACATCACTTCTCATCTGTGCCAGAAGTGCTCATCTTTCTCACATCCATGCCACAACATTGCTCATCCATGCCACATCAATTCTCATCCGTGCCACATCAGTGCTCATCTTTCTCACATCCATGCCACATCAGTGCTCATCTGTGCCACATCCATGCCACATCAGTGCTCATCCATGCCACATCAGTGCTCATCCGTGCCAGATCAGCGATAATCCGTGCCACATCATTGCTCATCCATGCCACATCAGTGATCATCTGTGCCACATCCATGCCACATCAGTGCTCTTCCGTGCCACAACAGTGCTCATCCGTGCCACAACAGTGCTCATCCGTGCCACATCAGTGATCATCCGTGCCACATCATTGCTCATCCATGCCACATCAGTGATCATCTGTGCCACATCCATGCCACATCAGTGCTCATCCGTGCAACATCCATGCCACATCAGTGCTCATCCATGCCACACCCATGCCACATCAGTGCTCATCCATGCCACATCAGTGATCATCTGTGCCACATCCATGCCACAACAGTGCTCACCAATGCCACATCACTTCTCATCCGTGCCACAAGTGCTCATCTTTCTCACATCCATGCCACATCAGTGATGATCTCTCTGTGCCACATCCATGCCACAACAGTGCTCATCCATGCCACATCAATTCTCATCCGTGCCACATCAGTGCTCATCTTTCTCACATCCATGCCACATCAGTGCTCATCCATGCCACATCAGTGCTCATCCGTGCCACATCAGTTTTCATCCGTGCCACATCCATGCCACTACAGTACCCATCAGTGCCTCACAAAAGTTTAATAGTGTGACAGAATCCACTGTCACTGTGTGTTTTGGAAGGGACTGTGCGCGTGCCTCCTACCGACAGACTATGGGCCAGAAAATGCAGGAGACCTGGGACATGCTGGCATTGAGTTAATGTAATGTAATGCTTACAGCCCTTCTCCCCCCACCCCCCCCCCTCTTGTTGCTGTGTCTATTTGTGTTGATTCATGACACATAGACAATGGTCTGGACTGGAGACATCTCTCCGCAGGGGGTGTGTATTGAGAGACTGCCTGTTTACCATAATCTCATTAGGTTATCTGTAGCCTGTTTCAATGTACAAATGTTCAGTTCCCATTGGTTGTTCCTTGTCCCCTTCTCCTCTTTGGCAAGGCTAAGGGGAGTGTCCCTAACTGTGTGTAAAACTGTATGTCTTGGAATTTAATAAACAGTTTAACCCCCTTAGCGGTACTACCGAGCGTGACTCGGGGTTGTTTTTCTATGCTAGGATCGGTATCCCCGAGTCACGCTCGGGGTAGATGTGCAGAGCGTGGCGCGGCGCGGCTTACCTTTCGCAGCATTCACAGACAAGTTACTTACCTTGTCCCTGGATCCTGCGATGCATCCCCGCTGTGTGAGTAAGCGGGACCTTGCTCGATTCACACAGCGTCCTCCTGTGCCGCCGATCTCCGTTCCCTGCGACGTTACGACGCACAGGGGCGGAGAACGGCGCCAAATTCAAAAAAGTAAACAAACACATTACATACAGTATACTGTAATCTTATAGATTACAGTACTGTATGTAAAAAACACACACCCCCCTTGTCCCTAGTGGTCTACCCAGTGCCCTACATGTTCTTTTATATAATAAAAACTGTTCTTTCTGCCTGCAAACTGGAGATTGTCCATAGCAACCAAAAGTGTCCCTTTATGTCAAAAATGGTTTTAGAGCAGCTAGAAAACAGCGATAATAAATTATAATCACTTGCAGAATTGTGCGATAGCAATTTGTGGGGAAATTCGTCATAAAAAAATAAAAATAATGACAGCGACAATTCTGCAACTGAGCAAATTTCAGTGATTTTGAGTTGATTACATTATTGAATAATTTTTATTATAATTATATTATTATTTGTTATCATTATTTATAGTTATTTATTATATTATAATTTATAATTTTGTTTTAAAAAAAAAATCATACCCGGTACTAGACTCTTGTTTGGTCAGATTTAAACAAGTTAGTCCTAAGAATTACAGGCCTACAGTATAAAACGCCAAATTTCCTTGCAAAATAATTGTACCGCTTTTGGTACGTAATTCTAGACAGAATCATACCGCCAGGGAGGTTAAGCTCTGCATGTTTAACCCTCAACACCTGTGTGTATTGTCTCGTGACTGAGGGGTTAAGGGCTGGGTATGGCGAATCTGCAGGCTGTGGGTGCGTTTGGAGGACAGGAGACACAGGTCTGGCGGATGTGCCCACCTGGGGTATCTGAGATCCGTCACAGTGGTGGCAGCGGCAGGATGTCTCCTGCAGTCCAGGACAACCAAACTACCACCAGGATTCAAGATCTGGGCAGCTGCCGAGGAGTGATACGGGGACCAGCCAGCATGAGAGCGGAGTTCGGGAGGAGGCTGCAAGGCATGCGGAAGCAACATCGGGGACCAGCGACGGAGCACACCATGCTCGGCTGGGAGGATGTGATCCGCCGGCAACTCTGGCATGAGGCGCTAAGCCACGAGCGGCACCATCAGGGGAAGATCCTTCCCTCCTCCACGGAGATGTACTGGACGCAGTACCGTGAGCGAGAGGTGTTCCTGAGGGAACGATCGCGAGATGAATGGAAGACGGAGCTTGGAAGATTGGTCCAGGAGGAAATGAGGCTGGACGCCAGCTACAGAGCCCTCCAGTGGTTCGCGGCTCAACTGTGGACAAGTACAGCAGATGGCAGCACGACAGAAAGCGTTGGCTACGGCGGCGTGGGGCTGCTCCATCAAAAAATGTACGGAGACCCAGACTTTGGGAGTGATGAGGAGTGGCAGCTGGAAAACATCCTGGACTTCCACGATGAGGTGCTGGACCTCCGCGAAGAGGCATGTGACCTGGAGGAATTGGAGTTCCTGGTTGAGCAGGAATGGGAGCTCGAGATTGCCTACAAGCGGCTGTTTGACGGTGATCAGCAGTCTGGCATGGCTCACCAAAAAAATATATAAAAACGTTTTTTTCCTTAGTTTAGGCCGATATGTATTCTTCTACATATCATTGGTAAAAAAAAAATAAAAAAAAATGCAATAAGCGTAGATTGATTGGTTTGCGCAAAAGTTATAGCATCTACAAAATAGGGGATAGATTTATGGCATGTTTATTAATATTTTTTTTATTAGTAATGGCGCCGATCTGCGATTTTTATTGTGACTGCGACATTATGGCGGACACATCCGATACTCTTGACACAATTTTGGGACCATTGTCAATTTATACAGTGATCAGTGCTATAAAAATGCACTGATTACTGTGTAAATGACACTGGCAGAGAAGGGGTTAAACACTAGGGGGCGATGAAGGGGTTAAGTGTGTCCTAGTGAGTGGCCCGGATTCAGGTAGATTTGCGCATTTTTTACGGAGGCGCAGGTCAACGTTTTTGCCCTGCGCCCCCGCAAATTTACTGCGCTGCCCTTGATTCACGCAGTAGCTCCGTAAATTGCGTGGGCGCCCTGGCAAAATGCCTGGCGTAAGCGCGCGCAATTTAAATGATCCCGTAGGGGGCGGGAATCATTTAAATTAGGCACGTTCCCGCGCCGATCGTAGAGCGCATGCTCCGTCGGGAAACTTTCCCGACGTGCATTGCGGCAAATGACGTCGCAAGGACGTCATTTGCTTCAAAGTGAACGTGAATGGCGTCCAGCACCATTCACGAATCACTTACGCAAACTACGTAAATTTGAAATTTCGCGATGCGGGAACGACGGGTATACGTAACATTGGCTGCCCCTGCTAATAGCAGGGGCAGCCTTACGCGGAAAACGCCGTACGGAAACAACGTAAACTGCGTACGCAGGGCTCGCGTAACTATGGTTACACAGGCGCAATTGCTTCTTGAATCCGGGCCAGTGATTCTAACTGTGAGGGGGCTGGGTTACCAGTGACACGATATCGATCACTGCTCCCGATGACAGGGAGCAATAGATCTCTGTCCTGTCACAAGGCAGAACAAGGAAATGCCTTGTTTACACAGGCATCCCCCCTGTTCTGCAGCTCCGTGACATGATCGGTGGACCCCGGTGGACATCGAGACCGCGCGTCACGCAGGCACGGTCACGGAGCTCGCGGCCGGGGCACGCCCACATGGCGTCAAATTCAAAGGGGCGTACATGTATGTCCCTTTGCGCAGCCGTGCCATTTTGCCAACGTAAATGTTTGTGTGGCGATCGGCAAGCAGTTAGGCTGTTAAGTAAAAAAATATTTTTTTTTTTTTTGCAAAGAAATAAAGTTACACCCAAGCACATAAAATCCTACCAAAAAATGTTGAGGCCCGACACCCCCACATACAACCACATACGAGCGTAAACACATGCATCGGGGGCGCCTACGCGTGAAAACGTTGATTGCGATACACATGTTACATATCGCCACACACGCCAGAGGGACAGCGATAATTCTAAAACAAGACACAAGACCTCCTCCATAACACTAAACTGATACCTATAGGGGGATTTTAAAACGTCGCCTATAGAAAATATAGGGGTAGATTCAGGTAGAATTGCTTATTTTTGTGCGGGCGTAGCGTATCTCAGATACGCTACGCCGCCGAGACTTAGTGAGGCCGGTTCTGTATTCACCAAGAACCTGCGCCCTAAGTTACGGCGGCGTAGCGTTAATCTGCCGGCGTAATCGTGCCTAATTCAAATTGTGAAGAGATGGGCGTGTTTTATGTAAATAAAACATGACCCCACGTAAATGACGTTTTTGACTAACGGCGCATGCGCCGTCCGTGAATGTAACCCAGTGTGCATGCTCCAAATTAACCCGCAAAAAGCCAATGCTTTCGACGTGAACGTAAATTACGCAAATCCCTATTCGCTAACGACTTACGCAAACAACGTAAAATTTTCAAAATTCGATGCGGGAACGACGTCCATACTGAACATAGGATACGCCTCATATCGCAGGGGTAACTTTACGCCGGAAAAAGCCTAACGTAAACAACGTAAAAAAACGTACGTTTCTGAATCGGCGTATCTACCTAATTTGCATATTCGATGTGTAAATATATGGAAGCGCCACCTAGTGGCCAGCCTAAAATTGCAACTAAGATACGACGGCGTAAGAGACTTACGCCGGTCGGATCTTAGTCAAATCTATGCGGAACTGATTTTATGAATCAGGCGCATAGATACAACGCCGCACACTCAGAGATACGACGGCGTATCTGGAGATACGCCGTCGTATCTCTTACCTGAATCTACCCCATAGGGTACTAAGTTTATCGCCATTTCACAGGCGCACACAAACTTAAGGTTAGGCCATCCGGTGCTTCTCCGGGCTCTCCAATGCCATCGGGGGCCCGGAGAGCGAATCGGCCGGCGCTTGCTGCAGAACCATAGAGATGACTGGTGACCAGACGGTCACAGTCATCTCTATGACTGTCGGAGGCCCGGGCGCGACGTTATGACGTCACGCCTGGTACCCAGAAGTAAACAAAGCCGCAATCGCGGCTGTCGGCATGTGATCGGTGATTGTTCTTTCACCGATTTCATGCTTGTAAGCCTGGAGGAGAGATGTGGGGTCTTATTGACCATCTCTCCATAAAGAGGACCTGTCAGAGGACCTGTCACACTGATTCCTATTACAAGGGATGTTTACATTCCTTGTAATAGGAATAAAAGTGATCAAAAAAAATAAAAATAAAAAATAAAAGTGTAAAAATAAAAAAATGAAGTAAAATAAAAATAAAATGAAACATTTTTTTTTTTTAAAACTCCCCTATCCCCGGTAGCTCGCACGCAGAAGCGAACACGCATGCAAGTCCCGCCCACATATGTAAACGCCGTTCAAACCCCACATATGAGGTATCGTCGCGTGCGTTAGAGCATGCGCAACAATTCTAGCACTAGACTTCCTCTGTAACTCGAAAATAGTAACCTGTAAAAAAAATTTAAGCGTCGCCTATGGAGATTTTGAAGTACCGAAGTTTAAAACCGTGACATGTTAGATATCTATTTACTCGGCGTAACATCATCTTTCACATTATACAACAAAATTGGGCTAACTTTACTGTTTTGTTAGTTTTTAATTCGTGAAACCGTTTTTTTTTCCCCAAAAAAAGGTGTTTGAAAAATTATTGCGCAAATACCGTGCGAGAAAAAAAGTTGCAATGACCGCCATTTTATTCCCTAGGATGTCTGCTAAAAAAATATATATAATGTTTGGGGGTTCTGATTCATTTTCTAGCAAAACAAATTGTGATTTTTACATGAAGGAGAGAAGTGCCAAAATAGGCCCGGTGGGCAAGTGGTTAACACGTGTGCTTTACTATCACTTTAAAGGGGTTGTAAAGGTACAATTTTTTTCCTAAATAGCTTCCTTTACCTTAGGATAGAATGGATAAGCAATTAGCGGACCTCCAGCTGTTGCCAAACTACAAGTCCCATCATGCCTCTGCCTCTGGGTGTCATGCTTGATGCTGTCATGGGACTTGTAGTTTGGCAACATCT
This sequence comes from Rana temporaria, assembly GCF_905171775.1. Lineage (NCBI taxonomy): Eukaryota > Metazoa > Chordata > Amphibia > Anura > Ranidae > Rana > Rana temporaria. The sequence continues at coordinate 19,830,580 of NC_053491.1, read as the reverse complement.
GGAGGACCGCTAATTGCTTATCCCTGCGGGACGCCTTGTGAAAAACTTCCCCCCGGCGCATAAGGCGCGTCACCAGTTTTCCGAAAATAGCCGAACTGATAGTCGGCTCTGTACAGCGCTATACGGCGCCTGCGCCTGCTGTGTAGAGCTGACTGTGCAGGTGCCGTATAGAGCCGGCTACTTTCAGAAAACTGGTGATGCGCCTTATGCGCCGGGGGAAGTTTTTCACAAGGCGTCAATCATCTAGCCTCTGCATAGGAACGCCTACTCCCGCGGGAGTGAGAACCCAGGGTGGAAAATAACAATAAGACGGTATGTACAGCAAAAAAAAAAAAAAAAACGGCATTGTGTAAATGTTGGAATTATGCTGAATGGAATGTTAAATACATGTTTTTAGGGTGAACCTCCGCTTTAAGTGCACTTTGCTCTTGTAGTTTGCACTTGTAGTGCAAAGTGGATTTGCCTTTCATAAATAACCCCCTTATGCCGCGTACACACGGTCGGAAGTAAGCTTGTTGTCGAAAAATCCGACCGTGTGTAAGCTCCATCGGACATTTGCTGTCGGAAATTTCCGACAACAAATGTTTGAGAGCTGGTTCTCAATTCTTCCGACAACAAAAAGTTCTTGTCGGAAATTCCGATTGTGTGTAGCCAATTCCGAGGCACAAAAATCCACGCATGCTCGGAATCAAGCAGAAGAGCCGCACTGGCTATTGAACTTAATTTTTCTCGGCTCATCGTATGCATTGTACGTCACCGCGTTCTTGACATCCGGAATTTCTGACAAAATTTGTGTGACCGTGTGTATGCAAGACGAGTTTGAGCCAACATCCGTCGGAAAAACAAAATCCACTGTTTTGTTGTCGGAATGTCCGATCGTGTGTACGCGGCATTAGTGTAACTTTATCTTTGATACTTGACGTGTTTAGTGCAATTGTGACAGAGAAAATTGAGTACTGTCCGTGATACTTTTTTTTATTTGCACTAACATACAATTTTTCAGGACAAGCTTTCGGGTGTTTCCCCTTCTTCAAGGTCTGCTTGGACCTTGAAGAAGGGGACATACCCCGAAAGCTTGTCCTGAATAGGGATGAGCTTCGTATTCGAGTCGAACTCATGTTCGACTCGAACATTGTATGTTCGATCGTTCGTCGAAATATGTGTGTAGTGTGTTGCAGTGGTTAAGAGAGAACAGAGAGAGAGAGAGAGTGTGTCATTTTTTGCAGGAAGATAGAGCAGGCAGGCAGGCTAGTCAGTTAATGTTACAGTGTGTAGAGGATATATATACATCCCAGGTGTTGTACATATATTTATACACTGTATAATTTAGCTAGATCAGTTCTTCCTAATTTACTGGCAGGCAGGTGATTGTGCTAGCTGCAGTATTCTTACGTGGTTTATTGCCTGTGTCCTCTGTAGTTTGCACCTAAAGCTACTTGGTGTGTACTGGCGTGTGCTCTGTAGTTTGCGCCTAAAGATTCAGGAGCAGTGAATAAATGAAAAATAAAAAAAAATGAAAAATTCCTTTAACCACTTAAGGACCGCCTCCTGCACATATACGTCGGCAGAATGGCACGGCTGGGCACATGTACGTACAGGTATGTCCTGTACTAGTACCCAGCCGTGGGTCGCGGGCCCGCGACCTGGCCCGAAGCTCCGGGACCGGGACCGCTGGAGTGAGGCGATTGGTCCCCGGAGCTGAAGAACGGGGAGAGCTGTGTGTAAACACGGCTTCCCCGTTCTTCACTGTGGCGGCTGCATCGACCGTGTGATCCCTTTTATAGGGAGACACGATCGATGATGTCAGACCTACAGCCACACCCCCCTACAGTTGTAAACACACACTAGGTGAAACGAAAATCCTTCAGCGCCCCCTGTGGTTAACTCCCAAACTGCAACTGTCATTTTCACAATAAACAATGCAATTTAAATGCATTTTTTGCTGTGAAAATGACAATGGCCCCAAAAATGTGTCAAAATTGTCCAAAGTGTCCGCCATAATGTCGCAGTCACGAAAAAAATCGCTGATCGCCGCCATAAGTAGTAAAAAAATTTTTTATAAAAATGCAAGAAAACTATCCCCTATTTTGTAAACGCTATAAATTTTGCGCAAACCAACCGATAAACGCTTATTGCGTTTTTTTTTTTTTTACCAAAAATATGTAGAAGAATACGTATCGGCCTAAACTGAGGAAAAAAAAGTTTTTTTATATATATTTTTGAGGGATATTTATTATAGCAAAAAGTAAAAAATATTGCATTTTTTTCAAAATTGTCGCTGTATTTTTGTTTATAGCGCAAAAAATAAAAACCCGCAGAGGTGATCAAATACCACCAAAAGAAAGCTATATTTGTGGGAAAAAAGGATGCCAATTTTGTTTGGGAGCCACGTCGCACGACCGCGCAATTGTCTGTTAAAGCGACACAGTTCCGAATCGCAAAAAGGGGCAAGGTCATTTAGCAGCATTTTGGTCTGGGTCTTAAGTGGTTAAATATTGTACCTGCTGGGTGTCTATAGTATGCCTGTGAGAACCCGGGTATTGCCCGAGGGAACATCTATCAATGGAAAAAAAGTTTTAAAAACAGTCGTTTTTTCAGGAGTCCTGAAAAAAACTACCGTTTTTAAAACTTTTTTTCCATTGAAAAAAATCGCCCAGAGGAGATTCAGTTTGCATGTGTTGCGCTATATACGTTTTTCACTCACTCACTCAAGACCCGGGTTCTCAAAGACGTTTTCACAGGCATACTATAGACACCCAGCAGGTACAATATTTAAAGGAATTTTTAATTTTTTTTTATTTAAGCATCATTAAAATCGCTGCTCCTGAAAAAACGACCATTTTTAAAACTTTTTTTCCTTTGATACATGTTCCCTGGGACAAGACCCGGGTTCTCAAAGAAGTTTCACGACAATAACTTGCATATTAGGCTTTAAAATGAGCACTTTTGAATTCGAACGTTCGAGTCCCATAGACGTCAATGGGGTTCTAAATGTTCGCGCGAACATTCGGTCCGTTCGAAGGTTCTGGTGCGAACCGAACGGGGGGGGGGGGTGTTCGGCTCATCCCTAGTCCTGAAAAATTGTATGTTAGTGCAAATAAAAAAAAAGGATCACGGACAGTACTCAATTTTCTTTATCTTCGATGTAAGAGCATTATTGTATCCTGTAGATGTAGCATCCTGTAGCATCCTGTAGATGGCGATGGATTACCACCCAGAACACTGCATATTTGTTCCTTTTCTGTTGTAACTCTTTTCGGAAAGTCCTGCTCAGAAGTCCAGTGTCAGTGAACTCCTCCTTATACTGTCACTCCCTACTGCATCAGAGCTCATTCCCTGTCACTGCACCAAGGGGCTCCGATGAGGAAAGGCTGATGAGAGAAGACTCTTAGAAGAAGGACCATTTCAACAGACAAAGAAAAAAAAAGTAAGGAAGGGTCCAAGTCATTTGTGAAGATGCTGTACGTACGAGGAGGATTTGGGGATGAGAAATCCCAGTTAAATGAACTGAACAAGCGTCTGGACCAGTATTTGTCCAGGGTAAGGCAATTGGAGACGGAGAACCATCACCTGGTGGAAGAAGTCCTCAGTCTTCGCTCGGAGCGAGGGGCAGAATGGTCAAAGGTCTACCACTCGGAGATGTTCGAACTGAGGAGGAGAATAGAAGACCTCACCGTAGAGAAAAGCGAAGCGGAGCTTCAGAGAGACAACCTTTTTCAAGAGCTGCAAGATTTACAGGAATTATGGGAACAGGTGAGGAGCATGAGGCTCAAGATCGACCAACAGCTGGCTCAACACAAGCAAGATCTGCAACAAGCGCAGAAAAGGCAAGCCGCCTTGGAGCAGCTGTACGGTCAGTTGCAGCAAGAGTGTCTGATGCTCCAAGGTTCCCATGAAGAGGAAATGATCGCTCTGAGAGATCGGGCTTTCCAAATGCCATTGCAAATGACCATGCAGGAGGTTCTACGACCCAAACTCAGCTTGACCGAGGTCCAGAGCTTCTCGCTGGAGCTGTCCGACTCATGGAGGGATTCTTTCGTCTTCTATCAGAAGAAGGTTGAGGATCTAGAGAACATCCTGAGGCTGAGCGAGGAGGATCGGCATGGAGCAGAAGATGAAGTCACAATATACAGGCTGGAGTTCGAGAAAGTTCGCAAGGAATATGAGGAGCTTCTGGCCCTCAAAACTAGGCTTGGAGATGAACTGCTTAGGATGAAGGCAAAGTACAGGTTGGAGGTGGAGGAATATCAGGTAGGTGGACCAGGATCATAGATTCATATGAAAAAAAAATTCCGATTTGAAAAACCCAACAGAACTTATGAGTTGAGTTGAGAGGTATCTTCAGGGGCGGACTGACCATTGAGTCACTCGGGCACTAGGGGGCCCCATCAGGGTTGCCAGGCTCAGTAAAACCAGGGACAGTATGTAAAAATCTATGGCCCAGATTCTCAAAGGACTTACGACGGCGCAGCGCCATGTACCCCGTCGTAAGTCCTAATCTGACCCGTCGTATCAATGCGTCTGATTCTTAGAATCAGTTACGCATAGATATCCATTAGATCCGACAGGCGTAAGTCTCTTACGCCGTCGGATCTTAATTGCATTTTTTTTTGACCGCTAAGTGGCAATTCCGTCGAATTCCGCGTTGAGTATGCAAATTAGCTAGAAACGCGAATTCCCAAACGTACGCGCGGCCGACGCAGTAAAGTTACGACGTTTACGTTAGGCTTTTCCCGGCGTAAAGTTGCCCCTGCTATATGAGGCGCAGCCAATGTTAAGTATGGCCGGCGGAACCGCGTCGAAATTTGAAAAAGTTACGTCGTTTGCGTAAGTCGTCCGTGAATGGGGCTGGACGTCATTTACGTTCACGTCGAAACCAATGACGTCCTTGCGGCGTACTTTGGAGCAATGCACACTGGGAAATTCCACGGACGGCGCATGCGCCGTTCCGCAAAAACGTCAATCACGTCGGGTCACAGTAGTTTTGCATAAAACACGCCCCCCTGATCCAAATTTGAATTAGGCGGGCTTACGCCGGCCGATTTAGGCTACGCCGCCGCAACTTACGGAGCAAGTGCTTTGAGAATTCAGCACTTGCCCGTGTAAGTTGCGGAGGCGTAACGTAAATCAGATACGTTACGCCCGCACAATTTTACGCGGCTCTAGGTGAATCCGGGCCTATGTTTTTTTTACATCTGTCCCTGATATGTCTGAAACCAACATGCTTCTGATGTGAAAATCCCGAGATTTTAGCTGCCCTGCCTCTGCACTGCCTCCTGGCGTGGTGGCCATCTGTAAGCTCGGGGGCCCCATAGTCTTCTATTGCCCGGGGGCCCCATGAGTTGTCAGTCCACCCCTGGGTATCTTAAAATAGCGCGGTCTTACCCCGAAGGGTCCCAACGCACATATGACCATTATGGTCCAATCTGGTAATGATCTCATGGCAGGCCAGACCGAGGTTTACTGCTCTGCAGGGGACATGGTCATTCAGAGACGTTGGAAAGACTTGTTGAGTTGTTGTTCCCCTGCAGATAGACTGGTTCAAGTGCTGTCCTATTATGTCATATCATGGCTCTGCCCTCCCTTATAACATTAAAACCCAACTCTGGTAAAAGTACAAAGGGTTAACTGCTCATTTAGTCTAGGGCAGGGGTCTCAATTGTTACCCGTGGGCCAGATCTAGCCCACTACAGGACTATGGCTAAGATCAATGGCATATCCTCAATGTGCACATATTGAGGATTCAGGTGAGTAAAGGCTGTCTATCGGCTCTGCTTTGACCTGATGTAAGAATAGATTCTGATGTAATGGGGACCCTGATATAAGAGGGGACTCTAATGGGGTCCCTTATGTAAGGAAAGCTTGGATAGGGACCCTGATATATAGGGGGAATTTAATGGGGACCCTGATGTAAAGAAGGTTCTGATAGAGTCCCTGATGTAAAGGGAAACTCTAATGGGGAGACCCTGTTGTGAGGAAGGCTCTAATAGGGACCCTGATGTAAGGTGGACTCTAATGGGGATCCTGATGTAAGGAAAGCTGTGATAGGGACCCTGATGTAAGGGGAGACTCTAATGGGGATCCTGATGTAAGGAAAGCTGTGATAGGGATCCTGATGTAAGGGGAAACTCTAATGGGGATCCTGGTGTAAGGAAGGCTGTGACAGGGACCCCGATGTATAGAGGGACTCTAATGGGGATACTGATGTAAGGAAGGCACTGATTGGGACCCTGATGTATAGACGGACTCTAATGGGCACCCTGGTGCAAGGAATGCTCTGATAGCGACCCTGATATAAGGGGGTATCTAATGGGAATCCTGATGTAAGGAAAGCTCTGTTAGGGACCCTGATGTAAGGGGGGACTCTAATGGGAATCCTTATGTAAGTAAGGCTCTGATTGGGACCCTGATGTATAGAGGGACTCGACTCTAATGGGGACCCTGATGTAAGGAAGGCTCTGATACGGACCCAGATTTAAAGGGGGACTCTAATGAGGATCCTGATGTAAGTAAGGCTCTGATAGGGACCCTGATGTAAGGGGGGGACTCTAATAGGCATCCTGATGTAAGAAAGACTCTGTTAGGGACCCTGATGTATAGAGGGACTCTAATGGGGACCCTGATGTAAGGAAGGCTCTGATAGGGACCCTGATTTAAAGGGGGACTCTAATGGGGATCCTGATGTAAGTAAGGCTCTGATAGGCACCCTGATGTATAGAGGGACTCTAATGGGGACCCTGATGTAAGGAACGCTCTGTTAGGGACCCTGATGTAAGGGGGACTCTAATGTGGATCCTGAGATAAAGGAAGGCTGTGATATGGACCCTAATTTAAAGGGGGACTCTAATGGGGACCCTGATGTAAGGAAGGCTCTGATAGGGACCCTGATGTAAGGGGGGACACTGATGGGGATTCTGATATAAGGAAGGCTCTTATACAGTCCCTGATTTAAAGGGGGACTCTAGTGGGGATTCTGATGTAAGTAAGGCACTGATAGGGAGTTTGATGTATAAAACTGTTTTTTGTGGCCTGCAAAAAATATTTATAAAATAAGTCTGTGTAGGACCGGGTGAGTAAAATCGCTTTTCCCCAAGTATAGCTCCCAACTGTCCCTGATTTCGAGGGACTGTCCCTGATTTCTAGGAACTGTCCCTGATTTCGAGGGACTGTCCCTGATTTCGAGGAACTGTCCCTGATTTCGAGGAACTGTCCCTGATTTGGAACAAAGTCTCTCTGTCCCTCTTTCCTCCTCATTTTGGTCTGATCCATATAGTTGTATATAAAATGCACTATATATTTATCCAAAAGTGTCTCCCAGTGCTAAACCTTTCATCCAAAAATTTCAAAAGCTGATATAAAGAAATAGAAGTGGTAAAAATAAAAAGCACTTGTAAATTAACTAACCATTTTTTATATATAATTCTCCTTTAGGGGGGTGTGGCAGGGGGTGTGACAGGGGGTGTGCCCCATGCCTACATACTTTTGCTACCCTGTTTTCCCGAAAATAAGACAGTGTCTTTTATAAATCTTTGCTCCCAAAGATGCGCTAGGTCTTATTTTCAGGGGATGTCTTATTTTTCCATGAAGAAGAATACGGTACACATTTATTGTTGAACAAAAAAAAGGAAATGTATTACCTGTATACGAAGGACAATCAGATGGGGGGATTGCCATTTTAGTAACCCCTTCTGATCCTCCTGTGTCATTTTGATTCCCCCCTCCGATCCTCATTTTAAGTGATCCCCCTCCCCCACCCCTGTGCCAGTGGACACCTTCACCAGACATCCCCCCCACCCTTTTATCAGACATTTCCCCCCTACCTCAGTCACCCCTGTGTGTCCACACAATGTGCCGGACTCCTGCTCCACGCTACTCACTGTCTAATTGTGAGTCGATCAAAAAAGAAAAGACAAAGTGCGCCAATCTGAGTGCAGTAAGCCCAAATTTAATGACTGAAATAAAATCAAATGAATGTACATATGAAAAATGCCTACTCACAAACTAGAAGTGGATTGTAGGCAAACATGGAGAGATGTAGGCAATCAGGAGGTGCCTGGAGTCCTGCAGTGGTCTTGGCTGGCGGGCATCCAGAATGTAGGCTGTGGCAGACTGTAGGAGATCGGTGTCGGGGGACAGGAGCACCGGAGAGCCACAGAGGATGTGGCGTGCGCTTCACCGTGGAGCGCAGCGTGCCGTCGTCGCGCTGGAAGTGACGTGCAGGTCCGGGTCGGCCAATAGGATTACGCGTTTCACCGCGTCAGCTGATGGATCTGACGAAACAGCTGACGCTGTGAAACGCGTAATCCTATTGGCCGACCCGGACCTGCACGTCACTTCCGGCGCGACGACGGCACGCTGCGCTCCACGGTGAAGCGCACGCCGCATCCTCTGTGGCTCTCCGGTGCTCCTGTCCCCCGACACCGATCTCCAACAGTCTGCCACAGCCTACACTCTGGATGCCCGCCAGCCAAGACCACTGCAGGACTCCAGGCACCTCCTGATTGCCTACATCTCTCCATGTTTGCCTACAATCCACTTCTAGTTTGTGAGTAGGCATTTTTCATATGTACATTCATTTGATTTTATTTCAGTCATTAAATTTGGGCTTACTGCACTCAGATTGGCGCACTTTGTCTTTTCTTTTTTGATCGTTTCAGAGCAATGCTTCTGCTTTAAGGTGCTGCCGCTAAGTGTTATCTACAGCCACTTGTACTACATTTTATTGATCCAGGACTTTCATGGACATTTTTATTGGACTTTAGTACTAGATTTTTATATACCTCAGTTTTATTTGTGCTCTGCTGGATCGTGCGACACATATTCTCTTTTCTAATTGTGAGTCGGCCAGACTCCATCAGGGCAGAGCGAGCAGTAGGTGGCAGCTTGTCCTGGGGGCGGCGCGGGCTCTCTGATGAAACGAGACCACGCACTTCCTGTCTGCTCCGACTGCGCTGCGCCGATACGGTCCAGGGTACAGAGATACTGTAGCTTTGGGGGGGCCTTATTATCGGGATGCCTTATGTTCGGGGGAGGCCCTATTATCGGGGAGGTCTTAGGCCTCGTACACACGATCGGTTAACCAGAGGACAACGGTCTGAAGGACCGTTTTCATCGGTCAAATCCGATCGTGTGTGGGCCCCATAGGTTATTTAGCCATCGGTTAAAAAAAAGCCAACTTGCTTTAAATTTAACCGATGGGTTCCTAACCGATAGGTCAAAACCGATCGTTAGTAGGCACAACCATCGGTTAAAAATCCATGCATGCTCAGAATCAAGTCGACGCATGCTTGGAAGCATTGAACTTCGTTTTTTTCAGCACGTCGTTGTGTTTTACGTCACCGCGTTCTAACATGATCGTTTTTTATTTGATGGTGTGTAGGCGCGACAGACCATCAGTCAGCTTCATCGGTTAACCGATGACAACGGTCCTTCAGACCGTTCTCATCGGATGGACTGATCGAGTGTACGAGGATTTATTTTCGGGGGGATGCCTTATATTTCAGCGAGAGGCAAAACTGTAAGTAGGTCTTATTTTCGAGGGATGTCTTACTTTCGGGGAAACAGGGTAATAGGTGTCCCTCGTTCCCATCTCAAAAAGTTGGGAGGTGTGCCCTAGGCCTAGATATAAATGAGCAGTTACCCTTGGTGGACGCAGCCCCACTGCTTAGAAAAACGTTTACTTTTAGTTCAGCTTTAAGTTGCAAGTGCAACCAAGCCAAGCTTCCAGATGTGTGCTGCACCCCCGACCCCGCCCTTTTTGTTCACCCTTTTTGGCGGAGAGTGGTCAGATCATCCATCCATGTCCGAATGTCTCCCTTTACCCGGCTTTCAGCTTTTATCATGTATTTGAAAAGAAATTACTTGTCTGGAACTTTAAAGCGGGAGTTCACCCGAAAAAATATTTTTAACATTAGATTGAGGCTCATTTTGTCAAGGGGAATCGGGTCGTTTTTTTATAATCAAAGCAGTACTTACCGTTTTAGAGAGCGATCTTCTCCGCCCCTTCCGGGTATGGGCTGCGGGACTGGGCGTTCCTATTTGATTGAGAGGTTTCCGACAAGCTTCCGACGGTCGCATACATCTCGCCACGAGTAGCCGAAAGAAGCCGAACGTCGGTGCGGCTCTATACGACGCCTGCGCACCGACGTTCGGCTACTTTCGGAAAATCGTGACGCGATGTATGCGACCGTCGGAAGCCTGTCAATCAAATAGGAACGCCCAGTCCCGCAGCCCATACCCAGAAGCGGCAGGGAAGATCGCTTTCTAAAACGGTAAGTACTGCTTCGATTTTTAAAAAAACTACCCGATTCCCCTTCACAAAATGAGCCTCAATCTAATGTTAAAAATTAAGGCCCAGATTCACAAAGAGTTACGCCGGCGTATCAGTAGATACGCCGACGTAACTTCGAATCTAAGCCCGTCGAAAGTTTAAATGTATTCTCAAACTGAGATACACTTAAACATGCCTAAGATACGACGGCCTGCGCCGTCGTATCTTAGGGTGCAATATTTACGCTGGCCCCTAGGTGGCGCTTCCATTGCGGTCGGCGTACAATATGCAAATGAGCCGTTACGCCGATTTGCGAACGCACGCGTGCCCGTCGCAGTAAATTTACGCCGTTTCCGTAAGAGATACGCGGCGTAAAGATAAACATGCCCCGTAGGTGGCATATCCAATGTTAAGTATGGCCGTCGTTCCCGCGTCGCAATTTGAACATTTTACGTCGTTTGCGTAAGTCGTCCGTGAATGGGGCTGGACGCCATTTACGTTCACGTCGAAACCAATGACGTCCTTGCGACGTCATTTAGCGCAATGCATGTCGGGAAATTTTAGGGACGGCGCATGCGCAGTACGTTCGGCACGGAAACGCGCCTAATTTAAATGATCCACGCCCCCTACCCGGATCATTTGAATTAGGCGGGCTTGCGCCGGGGGATTTACGCTACGCCGCCGCAACTTTACAGGCAAGTGCTTTGTGAATCAAGCACTTGCCCGTAAAACTTGCCACAGTTTTGCGCGAATCTACGTGAATCTGGCCCTAAGTTTTCGGGGGAACCTCCACTTTAAGATACATAAAAAATGAAATAACCAAACACAAGATCATAGCTATGTGAGATAATAATAGTATCCTATAAATGATAATCCTTCCTTGTGTGCTGCTTCTGATAATAAACCGCGAGCTCGTACACCTGCTGTACACATAGACCGTCAGACTGAGCCAATGTAACCAGAGACACGGTGCATTACCCGCATGCCCTCTTCTGGAGGTGTGTGCTGATGGAAGGCTTGATTTGCTGTGTAATGCTTGGATTACATGGATACATTTATTATTATTTTTTATTTTACTTTATTTATTTCTTACTCTTTGTAGCCAGTTTAGTAATGCCAACACGAGCGGGTCCTATAGTGATCCTTCAAGTTGAAACCCATTGGGTGCGATTCATGAAACCATTTGTGAAACTTTTCTGGTGTTATAATGCAAATTAAGGCCCAGATTCACGTAGATGGGCGCAAAATTGTGCAGGCGTAACGTATCTCATTTAAGTTACGCCGCCGCAAGTTTTTCAGGCAAGTGCTTTATCCACAAAGCACTTGCCTGTAAAGTTGCGGCGGCGTAGCATAAATCACCCGGCGGAATTCAAATTCGGCGGGTAGGGGGCGTGTATCATTTAAATAATGCGCGTCCCCGTGCCGAACGAACGGCGCATGCGCCGTCCGTCAAATCTCCCAGTGTGCATTGCTCTAAATGACGTCGCAAGGACGTCATTGGTTTAGACCTGAACGTAAATGACGTCCAGCCCCATTCACGGACGACTTACGCAAACGACGTAATTTTTTAAATTTTCGACGCGGGAACGACGGCCATACTTAACATTGGCTGCCCCTCATATAGCAGGGGCAACTTTACGCCGGGAAAAGCATAACGTAAACGTCGTAGCTTTACTGCCTCGGCGGCGCGTACGTTCAGGAATTTGCGTATCTAGCTAATTTGCATACTCGACGCGGAAATCGACGGAAGCGCCACCTAGCGGGCAAAAAAAAAATTGCAGTTAAGATCTGACGGCGTAAGAGACTTACGCCTGTCGGATCTAATGGATATCTATGCGTAACTGATTCTAGGAATCAGGCGCATAGATACGACGGGCCAGATTAGGACTTACGACGGCGTACATGGCGCTGCACCGTCGTAAGTCCTTTGAGAATCTGGGCCTAAAAGTCCTGCGCCCAGGGGTGGACTGACAACTCATGGGGCCCCTGGGCAATAGAAGATTATGGGGCCCCTCTGGCTTACAGATGGCCACCACGCCAGGAGGCAGTGCAGAGGCGGGGCAGCTAAAATCTCAGGATTTTCACATCAAAAGCATGTCGGTTTCGGACATATCGGGGACAGATGTAAAAAAACACAGATTTTTACATACTGTCCCTGGTTTTATTGAGCCAGGCAACCCTGATAAGGACCCCTAGTGGCATGGGGCCCTCGGGCAGTGCCCAAAAGCCCCAATGGTCAGTCCGCCCCTGCCTGCGCCTAATTCATCAAATATTTTTAACAATTTTGTTAAATGTTCCGACACATCCAGGGCTTTTTTTAAATCAGGAACGTCGGGGGACGCAGTTCTGGCACCTGAAGAACTGAATATATGTAATGGCGCGGGTGCTGGGGGGGTCTATTGATGCTGAAGGGGATACATTTTTGCAGAGGAAGGGGAAGTCTTCCATTGCTCATTGGGGATCTGTTGTTGCAAGGAGGGGGTAAGGGTCAATCATTGCTGGGAGGGTTCTGCTGTTGCAGGACAGGTCTTTGTTGCTGGCTGCTGGAGGGCCTATTGATGCTAACTGCTGGGGAATCTATTGTTGCTGGGGGGGATCTATTTTTGGAGGCCTGTCTAGTGTTGCTGGGGAGGTCTATTGTTGCTTGTGGATGATCTATTGTTGCTGGGTGTGGGTCTTATGTTGCTGGGGGGGGGGTCAATCATTGCTGGGATGGATCTATTGTTGATGCAGGGATCTTTGTTGCTGGCTGCTTGAGTCTTTTGATGCTGGCTACTGGGGAATCTATTGTTGCTGGCAGGAATCTATTTTATGAGGGGTGTCTATTGTTGCTGGGAAGGTGTATTGTTGCTGGTGGGTGATCTATTGTTGCTGGGGTGGGTTTTAGGCTGCAAGGGATCAATAGTTGCTTGGAGGAATATATTGTTGAGGGGGGGGGGTCTAATGTTGCTGGCTGCTGGAGTGTCTATTGACACTGGCTTCTGGGAGTCCATTGTTGCCTGGGGTGAATCTACTGTCGCTGGGGTGATCTATTGTTGCTGAGGGTGGGTCTTATGTTGCAGGGGGGGGTCAATAATTACTGGGAGGGATCTACTGTTGAGGGAGGGGTCTTTGTTGCTGGCTGCAGGAGGGTCTATTGATGCTAGGTGCAGGGGATTGTTAGAGGGGATATATTTTTACAGGGGGTTCTATTGTTGCTGGGGAGGTCTATTGTTGCTGGTTGGGGATGTAATGTAGCTGGGGTGGGTCTAATGTTGCAGGGGGTCAATAGTTGCTGTGAGGGATCTACTGTTGAGGGAGGAGTCTAATGTTTCTAATGTGCGCTACACTACTTCAATGGTTGCTAGGATGCTGTTGGCTACACAGCTTCACTGGTTGCTAGGATGATGTTGGCTACACAGCTTCACTGGTTGCTAGGATGATGTTGGCTACACAGCTTCACTGGTTGCTAGGATGATGTTGGCTACACAGCTTCACTGGTTGCTAGGATGATGTTGGCTACACAGCTTTATTGGTTGCTAGGATGATGTTGGCTGCACAGCTTTATTGGTTGCTAGGATGATGTTGGCTACACAGCTTCACTGGTTGCTAGGATGATGTTGGCTACACAGCTTCACTGGTTGCTAGGATGATGTTGGCTACACAGCTTTATTGGTTGCTAGGATGATGTTGGCTACACAGCTTCACTGGTTGCTAGGATGCTGTTGGCTACACAGCTCCACTGGTTGCTAGGATGCTGTCGGCTACACAGCTGCACTGGTAGCTGGAGTGCAGACAGCTGCAAAGCTTCACTGGTTGCTAGGATGCTGTCGGCTACACATCTTCACTGGTTGCTGGGGTGCTGACAGCTACACAGCTTCACTGGTTGCTAGGATGCTGTCAGCTACACATCTTCACTGGTGGCTAGAATGTTGATGGCTACACAGCCAACAGCATCCTAGCAGCCAGTGACACTGTGTAGCCGACAGCATCCTAGTAACCAGTGACATGGTGCATCCTGGGGCCTGAAAAAGCACTATGGGCCTTTGTGGCGCCACCCACCATGTTTCCATGCTATAAATTAAATATACCTGTTTCCAAACGGTAATTATACCTGTCACTGGCAACAACACAATTCTGAAGAGTGTTTGCAATGCATTACAGGCATTTTTTTCCCCAACAACCAGTCACCATGACTTGTTTACCACATGGGGCATTTATTGGTATTTGCATAATGTAAGATAGAGTTGGATAGGGTGGAGAAATGCAGACACATGTGAGCTGCAAACCAAGATATGGACAGGCAGCAAGACCGACTGCCAAATGAGATTAGGAGGATGAAATGCTGGCTTTAATGTGCTAAAAGATAACTACAGATTTCAAAATAATGTTTTCTCACCCTGGAGTACCCGTGAAGTCACGGTGCAAAACGCCAGTGAATGGTACAATTTTCTTTGACAGGTTCTTCTAAACTTGATGGTTTAGGTAGTTGGGGGACAATTCTGACCCAATTCTGCCCTGAATCTGATGCTTGTGGTCAGGGGTCGGACCGACCATTCGGGCACTGCCCGAGGGCCCCATGCCACTAGGGGGCCCTATCAGGGTTGGCAGCCTCAGTAAAACCAGGGACAGTATGTAAAAATCTGTGCTTTTTTACATCTGTTCCTGAAATGTCCCTTACCGACATCCCTTTGGTCTAAAAATCCCAAGATTATAGCTGCCCCGCCTCTTCAGTACCTTCTCAGTGTGTGTATGTGTACTGTGTGTGTGTATACTGTGTATGTATACTGTATGTGTGTGTGTGTGTGTATACAGTACTATGTGGTCCCATAATCTATTGCCTGGGGGCCCCAAAATCTCCTATTGCCCGAGGGCTCCACGAGTTGTCAGTCTGCCCTTGCTTGTGGTAGGTTTAAGCTATTCAAGACAATCCGATGGGGTGATAAGGAACACTTCAAACTGTAAAAACTGTTATAATTTGCTACTTAGAAAGTAATATGAGCGGAAATTAATACTTCCCTTTTTTCAGAAAGCTGGCATGTAATTCAGTCCACAAAAAATAAAACCGTGAACTCACAACACATTGATTATTTAGGGCTGCTCAGTGTTTCACAGAATCATGCTCTGTTACTTTCCCCTGTCTTCTAGGGGATTCTAGAAGTATAGTGGGACGGAGGAAAGAGCCAGCAAGCTGAATATTTATGGAACTCCAGCCAATCCATGGGGGGGGGGGGGGGCTGTATGTCCAGAAGTTGGGAAGAGCTCCCATAAAGAGTTTGAGGCCTTAGTAGCAAGTGCAGTGTTCCTGGATCCAGTCCTGCATGAGGAGACCCCTGTGAGGTGGCTCTTCCTAGAGGAAGCCATGAGGAAGACACCGAGGTCCCAGCTAGGCTTAGCTTGGGGGGCCTATTCGCAGATCCATGTCCAGGGATCAAGTTGGGCCTGGAGAAGCTCACTGGAGAGAGCTAGGTTGAGGTTGGTGGAAAAGAGTCCAGCTGTCCTTATTGTAGTGTGAGTCTACATCTTCATCACTACAAAGAGCCTGATGGATATTGGCAGGAGGCAACTGATGACCCTGTGTCTGAGTGAGTAGATGACCCCCAGTGTTGAAGGAAAGTGACTCTGTGTAGCTTTTACAGTGGGTGACTGTGATATTGTGTTTTTAGCACGACAGCATCGCGCTGATTCTTGGCGACATGGTGCCGACATCTCGCACTCGCTGGAATAGACAAAGCACATTCCAACGTGCGCGTCATAGAAGCGACGGAGATCCGACTTGGATTCCGGCCAATTCTAGCGTTGGCATTTGGTATGCATTCCTGAGAGGGAGAACTCCACGCCAATTTTTCAATAAAAAAACGGCGTGGGTCCCCCCCCCCAGGAGCATACCAGGCCCTTGGGTCTAGTATGGGTTGTAAGGAGACCCCCACTATGCCGAAAAACCGACGTAGGGGGTCCCCCTACAATCCATACCAGACCCATATCCAAAGCACGCTACCCGGCCGGCCAGGAAGGGAGTGGGGACGAGCGAGCGCCCCCCCTCCTGAGCCGTACCAGGCTACATGCCCTCAACATGGGGGGGTCGGGTGCTCTGGGGCAGGGGGGCGCACTGCGGGGCCCCCCCACCCCAGAGCACCCTGTCCCCATGTTGATGAGGACAGGGCCCCTTCCCGACAACCCTGGCCGTTGGTTGTCGGGGTATGCGGGCGGGAGGCTTATCGGAATCTGGGAGCCCTCTTTAATAAGGGGGCCCCCAGATACCAGCCCCCCACCCTAAGTGAATGAGTATGGGGTACATCGTACCCCTACCCATTCACCTGCAAGCAAAGTGGTATAAACACAAATAAACAACACAGGGTATTAAAATATTTTATTAGTCTGCTCCGGAGGCCCCCCTGTCTTCTTTAGCTCTTTTAGCAGGGGAGGCTTCTTCTTCCACTCTCCGGGGGGGGTCTTCTGCTCTCCGGGGGTCTTCTCCGCTTTCCGGGGGTCTTCTCCTGCTTTCAGGGGGTCTTCTCCGCTCTCCGGGGGGGTCTTCTCCGCTCTGGGGGGTCTTCTTCTATGTTCGCCGCTCTCCGCTCTTGACTCGGCGCACCCCGGTTCTTCCTCCCGCTGTCCGGTGCCTTCTCCTTCAGGGCTGGCCGCCGCTATCATAGCGGCGGCCAGTCCGCTCTTCTGTGACGTCTTCTTCTTCTCTTCTTCTGCCTTCTCCGATGTTTACCCGTCGCCTCTTCTCGCTGCAATGACGGGTGCGCGGCTTGCATCGGACTTATATAGGCCTCACAGTCCCATCATGCTCCGGTACCTACCCATGTGGGTACCTACCCACGTGGGTAGGTACCGGAGCATGATGGGACTGTGAGGCCTATATAAGTCCGATGCAAAAATGTACCTTCTCAGGCACGTCAATCATATGGGCGAAGTCCCAGATGACATTGGGGCACTGCACAGGAACGCCCACTCCCGCGGGAGGAAATACCTGGAAGCCGGGAGGAAAATACCGATAATACCGTATGTACAACCCCCCCCCCCCAAAAAAAAACGGCATACTGTACATGTTTGAGGTATACTGAATGTAATGTTATATACTTGTTTTTTGGGTGAACCTCCGCTTTAAGTACCCTCCCCAGCATGCACAGCGGGTCACCACTCCCACTGGGCTGCAGCCGAGAAGGGTCACTCAATGTACCATAGTTTGCCTGCGTTCCAACATTGGCCTGAGTTGGTAACGCCACCTACAGGCAACAAGGGAAATCACTATCAGGCAGAACCACAGCCAGAACAGAGGCAAATTTAAATAGAATTAGCAGAGTCTGAGCCCAACTATGGCCCAAGCGCCCCCTAAATTTGAAATAGCGCCCCAATCATTTGGAGCAGGGCGCTACATGAGGAATGTAAGGTTCTCTATGGGTCGTACTCCAAGCTTCCTCAGCAGTCATGAGTTAAACACTTGTAGGATAGTTAATATGCACTCATAGCTAAAGTGGTAATCTGACAAAATGTCCGGGGGGAATTACATCACCTGGATAAGTAGTTGATGGTGTAATTTCCTGCGACACAGAATTTTTATATTTCTTTAGACTAACAAGAAAAAGTGTGGAAAATGTACAAAACAGACATCGCCTGCATGTTCAAATTTCCTTCCCAGTCCTTTACTGGACATTTGCAAAAGTGAGGCTATTTGGGTACAGAAGAGATTATGAAGGGCAATAAAACCAACAAATATAAAATTTTTACATATTTCGAATTGTTCTGTTTCCTTAGGAAGTACAGGGAGGTAAGTATTTGTAACATATACTGCAATGTGTTTAGAGATAAGTATCTCCTTCCTGATAGATTTAAAGTAGAATAGACAAAACTTTTTTTTCTTTTACATTTTGCATAGAGTAATGGAGGGTTATGACCCCTGTCAGGTTTATTTTTGCACTCTTCGTCCCAATGGGGAGATTCACCTTCATTTCCTGTCCCATAGCCAAAAAAGGAAGTGAGACAAAATTATTATTATTATTTTGTGGTGCACCGAAATTAAAATTTCGGTGCCCGAAACCGAAAAGTCCAGGATGCACTTGGCCGAAAACAGACATTTTTTTTTAGAAAAAAATGAAATTAACGTGGCTGGCGTTTTTGCATTGAAGTCACTAGGGGGCGTTTTTGCATTGAAGTCAATAGGATTCGATTTTGCATTGAAGTTAACCACTTGCTTACTGGGCACTTAAAGTGGAGGTTCCATCAAAAAAACTATTTTGCTTTAAACTGTAGCTTACGACTAAAAAAGGAAAAAAAAAAAATTTTTTTTTTTTTACTCATCTGGAAATGCGAAATCTGCCTTTGAAATCACCTAGGATTCTGACATCATCTCCCTCTAATGCTCCTGGTAAATGTGTGTCACCATTTCCCAGGATGCAGTGCACTACCCAATTATCACTCCCCATCCAAGACTTCCAGGAAGTAAGTGCTTGTAGGCTTCAAAATGCCCACAAGCAAAATGACAACGGTGTAGATATAGTTTTATAAACTATCTTTTTTGAATAACTATGCGGATCGGCGGCGTATTGTAAAATAGTAAGTGACCGGATTTATATTATAAAAACGCAGGATGAAAGGACATACATTTAAAAAATGCTAATTGTGGTTGGAACTCCGCTTTAAACCCCCATCCTGCTCAGGCCCAATTTTCAGCTTTCAGCGCACTGTACCCAAATGAAATTATTATATATTTTTTTACATAAATAGAGCTTTCTTTTGGTGATATTTAATCACTGCTGGGTTTTTTATTTTTTTGCAAAAAATAAATAAAAAATGTGCAAAGTTTGTTATACAATTTTGAAAACAGGTAATTTTTCTCCTTCACTGATGGGCACTGGTAGGTGACACTGATAGGTGGCATTGATGATGAGGCACTGATTGGCACCTGTAGGTGGCACTAGTGGGCACGGGTAGGGGGCACCGATGGGCACTAATTGGTGGCACTGATGGGTACTGATGAAGTGTTACTTATGGGGAACTGATAGGTGTCAACGATGGGCACTGAAAGGTTGAACTGTCAGGTGGCACTGATGGGCACTGGTAGGTGACAATGAAGGGCACTGATAGTTGGCACTGGTGGACATTGATAGGTGCCACTGGTGGGCACTGGTAGGTACTGATAGACAGCACTTATATGCACTGGTAGGTGGCACTTGTGGGCACTGGCAGGTGGCACTGCATAGCAGCAGTGGCTCTCCATGATCGGGACTTATGTCCCTCTAACACAGGAGTCTCCAAACTTTCTAAACAGAGGGCCAGTTTACAGTCCTTCAGACTTTAGGGGGGCCAGACTAGGGCCATTGGGAGTAAAAAATTTCAAGGTGTCCAGTGGGAGTAAATAATACCATTTCTTTTGTGACAGTGGGAGGACTAGTGCCCCATCGATGGTTTTAATGGAAAGAATTGATGGTGTCAGTTGGAGGAATAGTGCCCCATTGGTGTCAGCAACAAGAATTATGCCCCATTTAAATTGGATGGAATAATGCCCCAAGGGACACATTAAGGCAAGCAAAGGGCCACATCTGGCCCCAGGGCTGCAGTTTGGAGACCCCTGCTCTAACAGAAGCCTGGATCAGCTTTTTTTTTCTCCTCATGCTGTCAGCAGATTACGATCTTCTGTTTATGAGTCTATGGCCCCATACACACGATAGAATCCATCCGCTGAAAAATCCCAGCGAATGGGTTTCAGCGGATAGATCCTATGGTGTGTACACTCCAGTGGATCTGTTTCCGCGGATATTTCTCCCCTGGGATGGATTTCAAGCAGATAAATATTTGATGACATGCTATCAAATCTATCCGCTGGAATCCATCCCAACGGATGGATCCGCTGGTCTGTACAGACTCACCGGATCCATCCGTCCGAAGGGATCCCCCGCATGCGTCGTAATGATTCGACGCATGCGTGGAATTCCTTATATGACAGCGTCGCGCACGTCGCCGCGTCATAATCGCGGCGACGGCGCGACACGTCATCGCCAGAGGATTTCAGCGCGGATTTCGATTCGATGGTGAGTACACTCCATCGGATGGAAATCCGCGGATATCCTCGAGAGGATTTATCCGTGGAAACGGTCCGCTGGACCGTATCCGCGGATAAATCCTCCCGTGTGTATGGGGCCTAAGAGATGCCATCTTGCATTGAAGTCTATGGGACGCAGCATGCCGTTATCTACACCTTTTTTTTTCCATCGGCAAAACGCAGATGACCCTATTTTCGGACGATTATTTTCGATGGGCAATATATCGGTGCATTCCTAATTATTATTATACAGTTTTTTTTTATAGCACCAACAGTTTGCACAGCACTTTACAACAGAGATCTCTGCAAATGAAGGGAATCTCTTGGGGCCCTCCAGGTCACCAGAACTGGTGTCCCCATTGGAAAATTCCCCCTTTATTACTTTTCTGGGGATAACCCAAAATTTGGGATTTTCTATTACTTTCACATTCAATGATAATGATAAACCGGACAAATAGAGAGGATGTTCTCACCCCTCTCCCCTCTATCCAAAATTGAAAAAATTTACCTTTAGTTGTACTTTAACCACTTGCCGCCAATGACATATTGACGTCGGCAAAGTGGTTGTAGAATCCTGACTGGACGTCATATGACGTCCTCAGGATATTGAGCCGCTGTGCGCCCCCGGCGGCGCGCATCGCGGCGATCGTTGTTGCAGGGTGTCAGTCTGACACCCCGCAACACCGATCTAGGTAAAGAGTCTCTCACGGAGACTCTTTACCACGTGATCAGCCGTGTCCAATCACGGCTGATCACGATGTAAACAGGAAAAGCCAGGAATCGGCTTTTCCTCACTCGTGTCTGTCATACGCGAGTAAAGGAGAACCGATCGGCTGCTCCTGTGACAGGGGGGGGTTTGTGCTGATCGATTATCAGCACAGCCCCCCCGAGGATGCCCACTGGACCACCAGGGATGCAAAACAAAAAACACAGGTATGCCACACCAGGGATGACAATGACACAATAATGGATGCCAATCAGTGCCCGCAATGGATGCCAATCAGTGCCCACAATGGGCATCACTGATTGGCAGGCATTGTTTGGCACTGATTGGCATCCATTAGTACAACACATACAATAGTGCCACCTATCAGTGCCCATCTATGCCCATCCATGCCGCCTATCAGTGCCCATCCATGCCGCCTATCAGTGCCCATCCAGGCCGCCTATCCATGCCTATCCGTGCCGCCTATCCATGCCCATCCATGCCGCCTATCCGTGCCGCCTATCAGTGCCCATCAGTGCCGCATATTAGTGCCCATCAATGCCACCACATCAGTGCCACCTCATCAGTGCCCATCAGTGCCGCCTTATCAGTGCCCGTCAGTGCAGTACCATTAGTGCCCATCAGTGAAGGAGAAAACGTATTTACAATGGCCCAGATTCAGGTACGATTTGCCCCTTTTTTACGGAGGCACAGGGCAGCGTTTTTGCCCTGCGCCCCCACAAATTATCTGCGCTGCGCGCGATTCACGGAACAGTAGCTCCGTAAATTGCGTGTGCGCTCTTTAAAATTGCCCTGCGTAAGGGCGCCTAATGTAAATGATCCCGTAGGGGGCGGGAATCATTTAAATTAGGCGCGCTCCCGCGCCGAGCGTAGAGCGCATGCTCCGTCGGGAAACTTTCCCGACGTGCATTGCGGCAAATGACGTCGCAAGGACGTCATTTGCTTCAAAGTGAACGTGAATGGCGTCCAGCGCCATTCACGAATCACTTACGCAAATCACGTAAATTTCGAACGTCGCGACGCGGGAACGACGGGTATCCTATAGCATTGCCTGCCCCTGCTATTAGGATGTGCAACCTTACGCGAAACCCGACGTACGCAAACTACGTAATTTGCGTACGCAGGGCTCGCGCAACGTTGTGAATCGGCGTAAGTATGCAATTTGCATACTATACGCTGACCTCAATGGGAACGCCCCCTAGCGGTCATCGCAAGAATGCAGCCTAAAATCTGCGTGGCATAAGAGCCTTATGCCACGCAGATTTTAGGCTGCAGTCGGCGTAACGAGTTCTCTGAATCAGGAGAACTCGTTACGCCGGCGCAAGTCAGCAATTGCGCTGCGTAACTATGGTTACGCAGGCGCAATTGCTTACTGAATCTGAAACAACAAAAACTATTTTCTAAATTTTTCGGTAATTTTTTTATTTTTTTTGCAGAAAATAAAAATCCCAAATGTGATCAAATACCACCAAAAGAAAGTTCTATTTGTGGGTACAAAATGATACAAATTTAGTTTGGGTACAGTGTAGCACGACCGCGCAATTGTCATTCAAAGTGCAACAGCGCTGAAAGCTAAAAATTGGTCTGGGCAGGAAGGTGTATAAGTGCCCCCCGGTATGGAAGCGGGTAATTTACCACCTTCTAACTACTTCTCTTATATCTGTATACTCCACTTTATTGGTAAATTCTCCTGCTCATTCCTCTCTGACTCAAAGAGTATCTCAGTTTTTTATAATTTGCTAAAAGCGACAGCACACCTTTCCAATCCAATTCCATGAATAATTGGGAATCAGAAATACAGGTATCTAACACCCTATATTTTCCTGGAAAATGGCATTCACAACAACATGGTGTCCCATTGTATCAACCATTGGGAATTATGCCAGAGAGTCCTACACTTACCATATGAGGGCTTAGAAGAGATGTATAGGAATACTTATGTAGGTGGATCAGTCTGATGCTGCATCTGTCCCCCGCAGGCTCTAAGATGAGAACTGAGCGATCAAACACCACCAATCGCTCGGTTCTCAGGGCTCTCTGCTCTGCACCCCTCCACCCCTCACTGGAGCGCTGGGCTGTGGAGGGGACGGGAGCGGCTCACTGAGTGGCTGAGCCGGGTGCCCGTCCAGGCATGTGGGCCATACCTCCCAACTTTTTATGGTGGGAATGAGGTACACCTATTAGCAAAAATATGTAGGTGTAGGATTTGCAATTATACAAAAAATGATTAGTTAACCACTTAAGACCCGGACCATTATTCAGGGTAAGGACCTTGCCCCTTTTTGCGATTCGGCACTGCGTCGCTTTAACTGACAATTGCGCGGTCGTGCGACTTGGCTCCCAAACAAAATTGGCGTCCTTTTTTCCCCACAAATAGAGCTTTTTTTGGTGGTATTTGATCACCTCTGCGGTTTTTATTTTTTGCGCTATAAACAAAAATAGAGCGACAATTTAAAAAAAAAATGCAATATTTTTTACTTTTTGCTATAATAAATATCCCCCCAAAAATATATAAAAACATATTTTTCCCTCAGTTTAGGCCGATACGTATTCTTCTACCTATTGTAGGTAAAAAAAATCGCAATAAGCGTTTATCGATTCGTTTGCGCAATTTTTTTTTACTACTAATGGCGGCGATCAGTGTTTTTTTTTCGTGACTGCGACATTATGGCGGACATATAGGACAATTTTGACACATTTTTGGGACCATTGTCATTTTCACAGCAAAAAATGCTATAAAAATGCACCGATTACTGTGAAAATGACAATTGCAGTTTAGGAGGGTAACCACTAGGGGGCGCTGAAGGGGTTAAGTGTGACCTCATGTGTTTTTAACTGTAGGGGGCGGGGCTGGACGTGTGATGTCAGTGATCGTCTTTCCCTAGATCAGGGAACAGACGATCACTGACATTGCCACAATGAAGAATGGGGAAGGTGCGTTCTTCAGCTCCGGTGACCGATCGTGGGACACTGGTGGCGATCGGGTCTGCGGGTCCCACGGGCACGGTCACGGAGCTTCGGACCAGGTCACAAATGCGCCGCCTGCGGCGCGCTCGCGACACCACGGCTGGGCTCTTAAAGAGGACGTACAGGTACGTGATTGTGCCCAGCCGTGCCCTTCTGCCGACGTATATCGACGTGAAGCGGTCCTTAAGTGGTTAAAGCGGAGTACCACCCAAAAATTGAACTTCCGCTTTTTGGAACCCTCCCCTCCTCCAGAGTCACATTTGGCACCTTTCAGGGGGCAGGGGGGTGCAGATCATAGGTGTGCGCAGCCTATGGCATTAGGGTGTGCACCCCAAAGCGCAAACATATTTGGATGTGTGTGCATGTGTATATTCAGTATACTGATGGTGTCAGTAGAGCGGTGGACAGTGTCAGTATGGCAGAGATTGGTGTCAGTCGGGCAGTGATTAGGGTGTGCCCAGACACACCTGGCACACCCTGTGCGCACGCCTATGGTGCAGATACCTGTGTAGCGTCCCCAGAGAGAGCCTCCCACAGTCGTCACTCCGCTTTCCATCCCCCCTCCTCCTCTGCCTTCTGGGAAACACACAGGTCCCAGGAGATAGCAGGGACCACTGGGAACACGCCACGCTACTCGCACATGCGCAGTAGGGAACCGAGCAGTGACGCCTGAAGCGCGATGCTACAATACGCTGGAGGGGAGAAATAACATGATTCTCTATGGAGATGGTTCACATCTCCACGCCGAACGCCTGAAGCTCAAACAAGTCCCGGACCCTTTTTTGTCGCGGCATATCGGGCGGCTTCTGCGTTCTCCATACCCGACAATGACCTATACAAAACCGCGGTTAAAAACGCTGCGTTTTGTCGCGGCAAATCGTGGTAAAAAACACCGCAATTTTTCGCGGCAAATCGCGGTAAAAACCGCCGCAAATCGCCTACGCCTAGGTGTGAATGC